>NC_091174.1:45492987-45536504 GCF_040958095.1 Procambarus clarkii | reverse complement strand
GCCAGGATACTGTACACTGCCAGGCTACTTTACACTGCCAGGCTACTTTACACTGCCAGGCTACTTTACACTGCCAGGCTACTTTACACTGCCAGGCTACTTTACACTGCCAGGCTACTGTACACTGCCAGGCTACTTTACACTGCCAGGCTACTTTATACTGACAGGCTACTGTACACTGCCAGGCTACTGTACACTGCCAGGCTACTTTACACTGCCAGGCTACTGTACACTGCCAGGCTACTGTACACTGCCAGGCTACTTTATACTGCCAGGCTACTTTACACTGCCAGGCTACTGTACACTGCCAGGCTACTTTACACTGCCAGGCTACTTTATACTGCCAGGCTACTTTACACTGCCAGGCTACTGTACACTGCCAGGCTACTGTACACTGCCAGGCTACTGTACACTGCCAGGCTACTTTATACTGCCAGGCTACTTTACACTGCCAGGCTACTGTACACTGCCAGGCTACTGTACACTGCCAGGCTACTGTACACTGCCAGGCTACTTTATACTGCCAGGCTACTTTACACTGCCAGGCTACTGTACACTGCCAGGCTACTGTACACTGCCAGGCTACTGTACACTGCCAGGCTACTTTACACTGCCAGGCTACTGTACACTGCCAGGCTACTGTACACTGCCAGGCTACTTTATACTGCCAGGCTACTTTACACTGCCAGGCTACTGTACACTGCCAGGCTACTGTACACTGCCAGGCTACTTTATACTGCCAGGCTACTGTACACTGCCAGGCTACTTTATACTGCCAGGCTACTTTACACTGCCAGGCTACTGTACACTGCCAGGCTACTGTACACTGCCAGGCTACTTTATACTGACAGGCTACTGTACACTGCCAGGCTACTTTACACTGCCAGGCTACTTTATACTGCCAGGCTACTGTACACTGCCAGGCTACTGTACACTGCCAGGCTACTTTACACTGCCAGGCTACTTTACACTGCCAGGCTACTGTACACTGCCAGGCTACTTTACACTGCCAGGCTACTTTATACTGACAGGCTACTGTACACTGCCAGGCTACTTTATACTGCCAGGCTACTGTACACTGCCAGGCTACTGTACACTGCCAGGCTACTGTACACTGCCAGGCTACTTTACACTGCCAGGCTACTGTACACTGCCAGGCTACTTTACACTACCAGGCTACTGTACACTGCCAGGCTACTGTACACTGCCAGGCTACAGTACACTGCCAGGCTACTGTACACTGCCAGGCTACTGTACACTGCCAGGCTACTGTACACTGCCAGGCTACTGTACACTGCCAGGCTACTTTACACTGCCAGGCTACTTTACACTGCCAGGCTACTGTACACTGCCAGGCTACTTTACACTGCCAGGCTACTTTATACTGACAGGCTACTGTACACTGCCAGGCTACTTTATACTGCCAGGCTACTGTACACTGCCAGGCTACTGTACACTGCCAGGCTACTGTACACTGCCAGGCTACTTTACACTGCCAGGCTACTGTACACTGCCAGGCTACTTTACACTGCCAGGCTACTGTACACTGCCAGGCTACTGTACACTGCCAGGCTACTTTATACTGCCAGGCTACTGTACACTGCCAGGCTACTGTACACTGCCAGGCTACTTTACACTGCCAGGCTACTTTACACTGCCAGGCTAATTAAAAGTGGAGATGGAGTAAATAGATGTCCTGGTGTGGGCACGGTGGTGTAGTGCTGGTGTGGGCACGGTGTTGTGGGCACGGTGGTGTAGTGCTGGTGTGGGCACGGTGTTGTGGGCACGGTGGTGTAGTGCTGGTGTGGGCACGGTGGTGTAGTGCTGGTGTGGGCACGGTGGTGCAGTGGTGGTGTGGGCACGGTGGTGTAGTGCTGGTGTGGGCACGGTGGTGTAGTGCTGGTGTTGGCACGGTGGTGTGGGCACGGTGGTGTAGTGCTGGTGTTGGCACGGTGGTGTGGGCACGGTGGTGTAGTGCTGGTGTGGGCACGGTGGTGTAGTGCTGGTGTAAGCACGGTGGTGTGGGCACGGTGGTGTAGTGCTGGTATGGGCACGGTGGTGTAGTGCTGGTGTGGGCACGGTGGTGTGGGCACGGTGGTGTAGTGCTGGTGAGGGCACGGTGGTGTGGGCACGGTGGTGTAGTGCTGGTGTGGGCACGGTGGTGTAGTGCTGGTGTGGGCACGGTGGTGTAGTGCTGGTGTTGGCACGGAGGTGTGGGCACGGTGGTGTAGTGCTGGTGTGGGCACGGTGGTGTAGTGCTGGTGTGGGCACGGTGGTGTAGTGCTGGTGTGGGCACGGTGGTGTAGTGCTGGTGTTGGCACGGTAGTGTAGTGCTGGTGTGGGCACGGTGGTGTAGTGCTGGTGTGGGCACGGTGGTGTAGTGCTGGTGTGGGCACGGTGGTGTAGTGCTGGTGTGGGCACGGTGGTGTAGTGCTGGTGTGGGCACAGTGGTGTAGTGCTGGTGTGGGCACGGTGGTGTAGTGCTGGTGTGGGCACGGTGGTGTAGTGGTGGTGTGGGCACGGTGGTGTGGTGCTGGTGTGGGCACGGTGGTGTGGGCACGGTGGTGTAGTGCTGGTGTGGGCACGGTGGTGTAGTGCTGGTGTGGGCACGGTGGTGTAGTGCTGGTGTGGGCACGGTGGTGTAGTGCTGGTGTGGGCACGGTGGTGTAGTGCTGGTGTGGGCACGGTGGTGTAGTGCTGGTGTGGGCACGGTGGTGTGGGCACGGAGGTGTGGGCACGGTGGTGTAGTGCTGGTGTGGGCACGGTGGTGTGGTGCTGGTGTGGGCACGGTGGTGTAGTGGTGGTGTGGGCACGGTGGTGTAGTGCTGGTGTGAGCACGGTGGTGTAGTGCTGGTGTGGGCACGGTGGTGTAGTGCTGGTGTGGGCACGGTGGTGTAGTGCTGGTGTGGGCACGGTGGTGTAGTGCTGGTGTGGGCACGGTGGTGTTGTGCTGGTGTGGGCACTGTGGTGTAGTGCTGGTGTGGGCACGGTGGTGTAGTGCTGGTGTGGGCACGGTGGTGTAGTGCTGGTGTGGGCACGGTGGTGTAGTGCTGGTGTGGGTATGGTGGTGTAGTGCTGGTGTGGGCACGGTGGTGTAGTGCTGGTGTGGGCACGGTGGTGTAGTGCTGGTGTGGGCACGGTGGTGTAGTGGTGGTGTGGGCACGGTGGTGTAGTGCTGGTGTGGGCACGGTGGTGTGGGCACGGTGGTGTAGTGCTGGTGTGGGCACAGTGGTGTAGTGCTGGTGTGGGCATGGTGGTGTAGTGCTGGTGTGGGCATGGTGGTGTAGTGCTGGTGTGGGCATTGTGGTGTAGTGCTGGTGTGGGCACGGTGGTGTAGTGCTGGTGTGGGCACGGTGGTGTAGTGGTGGTGTGGGCACGGTGTAGTGCTGGTGTGGGCACGGTGGTGTAGTGCTGGTGTGGGCACGGTGGTGTAGTGCTGGTGTGGGCATGGTGGTGTAGTGCTGGTGTGGGCACGGTGGTGTAGTGCTGGTGTGGGCACGGTGGTGTAGTGCTGGTGTGGGCACGGTGGTGTAGTGCTGGTGTGGGCACGGTGGTGTAGTGCTGGTGTGGGCATGGTGGTGTAGTGCTGGTGTGGGCACGGTGGTGTAGTGCTGGTGTGGGCAGTAGTAGGGCTGACACCCCACAGACGATATTTTTTTGGGGGAAAAATCCCCTGTGAGGGCCAGGGTTTTCAGGTGAATTTAGAAAATCCCCTGTGTGGAGCCAGGGTTTTCAGGCGAATTTGAGGAGTCACAGATTTGGGATTAAGGATTTCTTATGAGCAAGTAATTTTTGAGATCTTAGAAGTTTGTTACAAGTTCTTATAATGAAAATAAGTATGAAAATCTTAAAGAAAAATTTTAGAAAATATCGCGTTTGTGTCACAGCATTTCCAGGTGAACTCTACGGACATATTTTGCCTGTTTTCAACTTACAAAATTCGTCTGTGTGAGCCATGGTTTTCAGGTTCCAATATCGTCTGCGTGAGTCAAGGTTTTGAGGTCCAATATCCCGCGTGTGAGCCAGGTTTTCAGGTAAATTTCGTCAGTCACAGATTTTAGAAGTTTGTTAAAGTTCTTATCATGAAATAATGTCATACGAGTTTTGTTAAAGTTCATATGGGAGAAAACTCAAATTTTTCAGAGTTCAGTTTTAAGAAAATATTTCAGAGTTTCAAATAATCATAGAAGTTTATTTATATGTTTATGACCGAATTTGTAAAAAGACCATTTTCAGAGAATATTGTCTTAGATGATTTGTTAAGGAAAACAGACCACTTAGCCATAACATTTAGTTTTATATCCATTTACAGCTATTTCACCTGTAAAGACCAAAATTGAACAGAGCCCAGTTATAGACAGAATTTCGTCAGAGACCATTTATACCTAAAAATGAATAGAGTCCACTTTGTGAGCAAAATTAGTCAGAGACAGTTTTTAGCTCATATTTCATCAGAGTCCTGTAATCTGCGAAAATTCATCAGAGTCCAGTTCTTGATCGAAATTCACCAGAGTCCAGTTTTCTAGCAAAATTCGTCAAGAGTCCAGTTTATACCAAAAATTCGCCAGAGTTCACTTTGTGCCAAAATATTCAGAGTCCAGTTCATGATCGAAATTAATCAGAGTCCAATTAAAGACCCATATTTTACAGAGACCACATTTTCGGTACTAGCAGTCCAATCCCCCTGAAATTTTAAACAGTCATATTTCAGATGTAGTAAATAAGATCAAGTCAGTTACTGAGCTCCAGCTCTTGTCCCCCTGTATTTGCATATTTTCTCTATATTCAGCTGTGTTCTTCACATTTTTTCCATGTTTTCTGTGTTCATTCCATGTTCTACAAATGTTCACAGCATGCTCAGTTCAAATTTTTTCTGCCGTTTTCCCCGTATGTTCACTATGTTCTTTGTCATGTTTTTCATGTACATCATATGTTCTCTGTATAACTTTTATACTCAATATTCATGTTCTCAATGTTCTTAGCTTGTTCTTCACATGTTCAGTGCTCATTCTTTGTATTCCCTATGTTCCTTATCATGTCTTCATATTCTCTATAAGTTCTTATTCCCTGCATGTTCACTCTATTCATCAACTTTTTTCTTCACCGTATGTTCACTGTGTTCATTCCCCTACATAACCTCAATTTTTTTATGTTCTTTTGTTTCTTTAAACCAATTTGTTTCTTCCACTCACTAACTAGTTCTTTGTCAAAAAATATTGTACTGCAATACAGTTCCCTCAACAATTTTAGTCACCCAGTTTTTTATTTGCAAAACTATGTCAAAGTAATTCTCGTAGTCAACTTAATAGTTCTACCAACCCCGTTCTTAAACAAATCTACACTTTATTCAGTTCCAAATTTACAAAGACAAACCTTTCTTGTAACTTCTTAACTAAAAATCTTTCGCCAATGAACTAAAACATAGTCACTTTCGTCATTTTTCAACTAAACTTATTATCCAATCAACTAAAAATAATAACTTTCATCATTTCTTAACTAAAAGTGCTCATCAGTCAACTAAAAATAGTTACTTCATCATGTTTCCCTGTCGTTTCTTAACTGAAATATCACATCTCTCATCTGAAAAATAGTCATGTTTAGCCTCTTTCCAACACTGTTCTTAACTAAAGTAACCTTTCACTTCGCTAAAATAGTCATATTCATCATTGTTCCTAACTAAATTATATGTCGTTAAGTAAGAAAAATAGTCAAAGGTGCTCTCCGTGACACCAAAGTTACTCTTCGAGAAATCAAAGACACTCTTCAATACATCAAGGACTTACTCAAAGACACCAAAGTTACACTCTAAGACATCCTTCGAGACATCAAAGACATCCTTTAAGACTTCAAGGGCACTCTTCGAGATATCAAAAGACACTCTCAAACACTTAAAAATTTACTCGCATCCTCAAAGTTATTCTCAGAGTCATCAAAAAGTTAATCTCAGTCATCAAAATGTTATTCTCTAAGTATCTTTTCGTTCATCAGAGAAACTTTCTAAGACATCTTCGTTCATTAAAGTTAATCACAGAGGCATAAAAGTTATTCTCGGAGCTATCAAAATTAATCTCTAAAACAACAAAAAGTTAATCTCGGTCATCAAAGTTGATCTGCAAGATATCTTCGAGACATCAAAGTTACTCTTCATTACATCAAAGACGCATTCAAATACTACTCATGTTCTCAAAAGACATTCTCAAAGTCATCAAAGTTATTCAAAGAGCTAACAAAAGTTATTCTCAGAGTCACCTTCGTTCTTCAGAGAAACTTTCCAAAACATCTTTGTTCATCAAAGTTATTCTCGGAGTCATCAAAAGGTATTCTCTAACTCACTTTTGGTCATTAAAGTTAATTTCTATGTTATAAAAGTTTGTCTCAGAGACATCTAAAGTTAATCTTAGAGTTATCAAATGTAATCTCTAACTCACTTTTGTTCATCAAAGTTGATCTCAGAGTTAACAAAGGTAATCTCTAACTCACTCTCGTTCATCAAAGTTGTTTCAAAGACATCAAAAGTTAATCTCAGAGTTATCCAAAGATATTCTCATGTCCACAAAAGTTATTCCAAGAGACGTCAAAGTTAATCTCAGACATCTTCGTTCATAAAAGTTATTCTCAGAGACATCTAAAGTTATTCTCTAAGACATCAAAGTTATTCTAAGAGCTATCAAAAGTTATTCTCAGTCATGATATGTTATTCTCTAAGTAACCTTCCGTTCATCAAAGACATTCTCTAAGCCCTCAAAGTTATTCTCTAAGATAACAAAGTCATTCCCAGAGTCATCAAAAAGTTATTCTCAGTCACCTTCGTTATTCAAAGAAGCCTTCTGAGACATCCTCGTTCAACAAAACTATCCTCAGAGCCATCAAAAAAGTTAAATACAGTCATCAAAGTTATTCTCTAAGTATCTTTTCGTTCATCAGAGAAGCTTTCTAAGACATCTTTGTTCATCAAAGTTGTTCTCTAAGACATCAATGTTGTTTCTCTAAGGCATCAAAGATGTTCTCTAAATCATAAAAGTTAATCTCTAAGTCTCCTTCGTTCATTAGAGAAACTTTCCAATCCATCTTCGTTGATCAAAGTTATTCTCAGAGTCATCAAAGTGATCTCTAATTCATCTTCGTTCTCCAAAAAGTTGTTCTCTAAGACACCTTCGTTCATCAAAGAAACTCTCCTTCTTCCATCATGTTATTCTTTAAGATATCTTCAGTCATAAAATTTTCTCTCCAAAATGTAACTAGTTCAGCTTTTCATACCAAACCTGCACTTGTTAAAATATATTTCCTTAGTCACTTTACCCTAAAACTATTTTCTGAACTACACTGTTCAAACCTACGTAACCTATCCTCTCCACCCAATGTTACTTAGTTAACGTAACGTTCCTAAACCTAACTTTACCTATCCTAACTTAACTTACCTTACCTTTACCTATCTTACCTAACTTATCCTGCATAACCTAACTTTACCTCTCCTAACATAACTTACCTTACCTTACCTATCTTACCTAACTTTACCTATCTTACCTAACTTAACCTGCATAACCTAACTCTACCTATCCTAACATAACTTACCTTACCTTACCTATCTTACCTAACTTTACCTATCCTAACATAACTTACCATATCTTACCTATCATACCTAACTTACCTAACCTTACCTAACTTATCTTGCTTAACCTAACTTACCTACATTTGGGTAAAAATATACAAAAAGGAGAAACAAAACTACATCTGAAAGGTTAGGAAAAGGATAATATATTCAACAAATACGTCAAAAAACACAATAAACTACATCTGAAAGGTTAGGTTAAAGGGTTGGGGAATAAGAACATATGATAGAACCTACTAAATACACTAAGATTATAATCGGTTAGGTTAAGGGGTTGGGGAATAAGAATAAATAATAACAAACATAATAAATACAACTTATGAGCAACTTGATGAACTTTAACAAATAACCCTTGATCTGCAAAAATGACCATTTGAGAAATATGCCCTTGAAACGAGTAAATTCCCATATATAACAAAAATCCTTTGAAATGGTTAAACACCCAATCTTAAACAAATAACACTTGAAATGCAAAAATGTCCATTTGAGAAATATGCCCTTGAAACGAGTAAATTACCATATATAACAAAAATCCTTTGAAATGGTTAAACACATAATCTTAAACAAATAACACTTGAAATGCAAAAATGTCCATTTGAGAAATTAACCCTTGAAATGAGTAAATGAATATGAGACAATGATTGACGAAACACAAAAGACAAGCAGGAATAATTATGTAAGTTAGATCATGTCTGGCTGGACTAGATAAGTTAGGATACATCAGTTTGGGAATGTGAGAATAAGTTAGGTAAAGCAAGTTAGGTTACGTTAGGATAGGTAAGATAAGTTATATATAAGTTAGGTTAAGTTAGGTAAGTTAGATAAGATAGGTAAGGTAAGTTAAGTTAGGTTAAGCAGGATAAGTTAGGTTAGGTTAGGTAAGTTAGGTAAGATAGGTAAGGTAAGGTAAGATAGGTAAAGTTAGGTTAGGTTAGGTAAGATAGGTAATGTAAGGTAAGATAGGTAAAGTTAGGTTATGCAGGTTAAGTTAGGTAAGATAGGTAATGTAAGGTAAGTCATGTTAGGATAGGTAAAGTTAGGTTATGCAGGTTAAGTTAGGTAAGTTAGGTAAGATAGGTAAGGTAATGTAAGATAGGTAAGATAGGTAAGGTAAGGTAAGTTAGGTTAAGCAGGTTAGGTTATACAGGTTAAGTTAGGTACGTTAGGTAAGTTAGGTTAAGCAGGATAAGTTAGGTTAGGTTATGTAAGTTAGGTAAGATAGGTAAAGTTAGGTAAGATTGGAAAGGTAAGGTAGGATAGGTAAAGTTAGGTTGAGCAGGTTAAGTTAAGTAAGATAGGTAAGTCATGTTAGGATAGGTAAAGTTAGGTTTAGAAGGTAAGTTAGGTAAGGTAATGTAAGTTAAGTTAGGACAGGTAAAGTTAGGTTATGCAGGTTAGGTTAGGTTAAGTTATGTAAGTTAGGTTAAGCAGGATAAGTTAGGTAAATGTAGGTAAGTTAGGTTAAGCAAGATAAGTTAGGTAAGGTTAGGTAAGTTAGGTATGATAGGTAAGGTATGGTAAGTTATGTTAGGATAGGTAAAGTTAGGTAAGATAGGTAAGGTAAGGTAAGTTATGTTAGGATAGGTAGAGTTAGGTTATGCAGGTTAAGTTAGGTAAGATAGGTAAAGTTAGGTAAGATAGGTAAGGTAAGGTAAGTTATGTTAGGAGAGGTAAAGTTAGGTTATGCAGGATAAGTTAGGTAAGATAGGTAAAGGTAAGGTAAGTTAAGTTAGGATAGGTAAAGTTAGGTTTAGGAACGTTACGTTAACTAAGTAACATTGGGTGGAGAGGATAGGTTACGTAGGTTTGAACAGTGTAGTTCAGAAAACAGTTTTAGGGTAAAGTGACTAAGGAAATATATTTTAACAAGTGCAGGTTTGGTATGAAAAGCTGAACTAGTTACATTTTGGAGAGAAAATTTTATGACTGAAGATATCTTAAAGAATAACATGATGGAAGAAGGAGAGTTTCTTTGATGAACGAAGGTGTCTTAGAGAACAACTTTTTGGAGAACGAAGATGAATTAGAGATCACTTTGATGACTCTGAGAATAACTTTGATCAACGAAGATGGATTGGAAAGTTTCTCTAATGAACGAAGGAGACTTAGAGATTAACTTTTATGATTTAGAGAACATCTTTGATGCCTTGGAGAAACAACATTGATGTCTTAGAGAACAACTTTGATGAACAAAGATGTCTTAGAAAGCTTCTCTGATGAACGAAAAGATACTTAGAGAATAACTTTGATGACTGTATTTAACTTTTTTGATGGCTCTGAGGATAGTTTTGTTGAACGAGGATGTCTCAGAAGGCTTCTTTGAATAACGAAGGTGACTCTGAGAATAACTTTTTGATGACTCTGGGAATGACTTTGTTGTCTTAGAGAATAACTTTGAGGGCTTAGAGAATGTCTTTGATGAACGGAAGGTTACTTAGAGAATAACATATCATGACTGAGAATAACTTTTGATAGCTCTTAGAATAACTTTGATGTCTTAGAGAATAACTTTAGATGTCTCTGAGAATAACTTTTATGAACGAAGATGTCTGAGATTAACTTTGACGTCTCTTGGAATAACTTTTGTGGACATGAGAATATCTTTGGATAACTCTGAGATTAACTTTTGATGTCTTTGAAACAACTTTGATGAACGAGAGTGAGTTAGAGATTACCTTTGTTAACTCTGAGATCAACTTTGATGAACAAAAGTGAGTTAGAGATTACATTTGATAACTCTAAGATTAACTTTAGATGTCTCTGAGACAAACTTTTATAACATAGAAATTAACTTTAATGACCAAAAGTGAGTTAGAGAATACCTTTTGATGACTCCGAGAATAACTTTGATGAACAAAGATGTTTTGGAAAGTTTCTCTGAAGAACGAAGGTGACTCTGAGAATAACTTTTGTTAGCTCTTTGAATAACTTTGATGACTTTGAGAATGTCTTTTGAGAACATGAGTAGTATTTGAATGCGTCTTTGATGTAATGAAGAGTAACTTTGATGTCTCGAAGATATCTTGCAGATCAACTTTGATGACCGAGATTAACTTTTTGTTGTTTTAGAGATTAATTTTGATAGCTCCGAGAATAACTTTTATGCCTCTGTGATTAACTTTAATGAACGAAGATGTCTTAGAAAGTTTCTCTGATGAACGAAAAGATACTTAGAGAATAACATTTTGATGACTGAGATTAACTTTTTGATGACTCTGAGAATAACTTTGAGGATGCGAGTAAATTTTTAAGTGTTTGAGAGTGTCTTTTGATATCTCGAAGAGTGCCCTTGAAGTCTTAAAGGATGTCTTTGATGTCTCGAAGGATGTCTTTGATGTCTCGAAGGATGTCTTAGAGTGTAACTTTGGTGTCTTTGAGTAAGTCCTTGATGTATTGAAGAGTGTCTTTGATTTCTCGAAGAGTAACTTTGGTGTCACGGAGAGCACCTTTGACTATTTTTCTTACTTAACGACATATAATTTAGTTAGGAACAATGATGAATATGACTATTTTAGCGAAGTGAAAGGTTACTTTAGTTAAGAACAGTGTTGGAAAGAGGCTAAACATGACTATTTTTCAGATGAGAGATGTGATATTTCAGTTAAGAAACGACAGGGAAACATGATGAAGTAACTATTTTTAGTTGACTGATGAGCACTTTTAGTTAAGAAATGATGAAAGTTATTATTTTTAGTTGATTGGATAATAAGTTTAGTTGAAAAATGACGAAAGTGACTATGTTTTAGTTGATTGGCGAAAGATTTTTAGTTAAGAAGTTACAAGAAAGGTTTGTCTTTGTAAATTTGGAACTGAATAAAGTGTAGATTTGTTTAAGAACGGGGATGGTAGAACTATTAAGTTGACTACGAGAATTACTTTGACATAGTTTTGCAAATAAAAAACTGGGTGACTAAAATTGTTGAGGGAACTGTATTGCAGTATAATATTATTTGACAAAGAACTAGTTAGTGAATGGAAGAAACAAATTGGTTTAAAGAAACAAAAGAACATAAAAAAATTGAGGTTATGTAGGGGAATGAACACAGTGAACATACGGTGAAGAAAAAAGTTGATGAATAGAGTGAACATGCAGAGAATAAGAACTTATAGAGAATATGAAGACATGATAAGGAACATAGGGAATACAAAGAATGAGCACTGAACATGTGAAGAACAAGCTAAGAACATTGAGAACATGAATATTGAGTATAAAAGTTATACAGAGAACATATGATGTACATGAAAAACATGACAAAGAACATAGTGAACATACGGGGAAAACGGCAGAAAAAATTTGAACTGAGCATGCTGTGAACATTTGTAGAACGTGGAATGAACACAGAAAACATGGAAAAAATGTGAAGAACACAGCTGAATATAGAGAAAATATGCAAATACAGGGGGACAAGAGCTGGAGCTCAGTAACTGACTTGATCTTATTTACTACGTCTGAAATATGACTGTTTAAAATTTCAGGGGGATTGGACTGCTAGTAGCGAAAATGTGGTCTCTGTCAAATATGGGTCTTTAATTGGACTCTGATTAATTTCGATCATGAACTGGACTCTGAATATTTTGGCACAAAGTGAACTCTGGCGAATTTTCGGTATAAACTGGACTCTTGACGAATTTTGCTAGAAAACTGGACTCTGATGAATTTCGATCAAGAACTGGACTCTGATGAATTTTCGCAGATTACAGGACTCTGATGAAATTTGAGCTTAAAACTGTCTCTGACTAATTTTGCTCTCAAAGTAGACTCTGGCGAATTTCTGTTGATAATTGGACTCTGATGAAATATGAGCTAAAAACTGTCTCTGACTAATTTTGCTCACAAAGTGGACTCTATTCATTTTTAGGTATAAATGGTCTCTGACGAAATTCTGTCTATAACTGGGCTCTGTTCAATTTTGGTCTTTACAGGTGAAATAGCTGTAAATGGATATAAAACTAAATGTTATGGCTAAGTTGTCTGTTTTCCTTAACAAATCATCTAAGACAATATTCTCTGAAAATGGTCTTTTTACAAATTCGGTCATAAACATATAAATAAACTTCTATGATTATTTGAAACTCTGAAATATTTTCTTAAAACTGAACTCTGAAAAATTTGAGTTTTCTCCCATATGAACTTTAACAAAACTCGTATGACATTATTTCATGATAAGAACTTTAACAAACTTCTAAAATCTGTGACTGACGAAATTTACCTGAAAACCTGGCTCACACGCGGGATATTGGACCTCAAAACCTTGACTCACGCAGACGATATTGGAACCTGAAAACCATGGCTCACACAGACGACTTTTGTAAGTTGAAAACAGGCAAAATATGTCCGTAGAGTTCACCTGGAAATGCTGTGACACAAACACGATATTTTCTAAAATTTTTCTTTAAGATTTTCATACTTATTTTCATTATAAGAACTTGTAACAAACTTCTAAGATCTCAAAAATTACTTGCTCATAAGAAATCCTTAATCCCAAATCTGTGACTCCTCAAATTCGCCTGAAAACCCTGGCTCCACACAGGGGATTTTCTAAATTCACCTGAAAACCCTGGCCCTCACAGGGGATTTTTCCCCCCAAAAAAATATCGTCTGTGGGGTGTCAACCCTACTACTGTGGGCACGGTGGTGTAGTGCTGGTGTGGGCACAGTGGTGTGGGTACGGTAGTGTAGTGCTGGTGTGGGCACGGTGGTGTAGTGCTGGTGTGGGCACGGTGGTGTGGGCACGGTGGTGTAATGCTGGTGTGGGCACGGTGGTGTAGTGCTGGTGTGGGCACGGCGGTGTAGTGCTGGTGTGGGCACGGTGGTGTAGTACTGGTGTGGGCACGGTGGTGTAGTGCTGGTGTGGGCACGGTGGTGTAGTGCTGGTGTGGGCACGGTGGTGTAGTGCTGGTGTGGGCACGGCGGTGTAGTGCTGGTGTGGGCACGGTGGTGTAGTGCTGGTGTGGGCACGGCGGTGTAGTGCTGGTGTGGGCACGGTGGTGTAGTGCTGGTGTGGGCACGGTGGTGTAGTGCTGGTGTGGGCACGGCGGTGTAGTGCTGGTGTGGGCACGGTGGTGTAGTGCTAGTGTGGGCACGGTGGTGTAGTGCTGGTGTGGGCACGGTGGTGTGGGCACGGTGGTGTAGTACTGGTGTGGGCACGGTGGTGTAGTGCTGGTGTGGGCACGGTGGTGTAGTGCTGGTGTGGGCACGGTGGTGTATTGCTGGTGTGGGCACGGCGGTGTAGTGCTGGTGTGGGCACGGTGGTGTGGGCACGGTGGTGTATTGCTGGTGTGGGCACGGTGGTGTAGTGCTGGTGTGGGCACGATGGTGTAGTGCTGGTGTGGGTACGGTGGTGTAGTGCTGGTGTGGGCACGGTGGTGTAGTGCTGGTGTGGGCACGGTGGTGTGGGCACGGTGGTGTAGTGCTGGTGTGGGCACGGTGGTGTAGTGCTGGTGTGGGCACGGTGGTGTAGTGCTGGTGTGGGCACGGTGGTGTAGTGCTGGTGTGGGCACGGTGGTGTAGTGCTGGTGTGGGCACGGTGGTGTGGGCACGGTGGTGTAGTGCTGGTGTGGGCACGGTGGTGTGGGCACGGTGGTGTAGTGCTGGTGTGGGCACGGTGGTGTAGTGCTGGTGTGGGCACGGTGGTGTAGTGCTGGTGTGGGCACGGTGGTGTAGTGCTGGTGTGGGCACGGTGGTGTAGTGCTGGTGTGGGCACGGTGGTGTAGTGCTGGTGTGGGCACGGTGGTGTGGGCCCGGTGGTGTAGTGCTGGTGTGGGCACGGTGGTGTGGGCACGGTGGTGTAGTGCTGGTGTGGGCACGGTGGTGTAGTGCTGGTGTGGGCACGGTGGTGTAGTGCTGGTGTGGGCACGGTGGTGTGGGCACGGTGGTGTAGTACTGGTGTGGGCACGGTGGTGTAGTGCTGGTGTGGGCACGGTGGTGTGGGCACGGTGGTGTAGTGCTGATGTGGGCACGGTGGTGTAGTGCTGGTGTGGGCACGGTGATGTAGTGCTGGTGTGGGCACGGTGGTGTAGTGCTGGTGTGGGCACGGTGGTGTAGTGCTGGTGTGGGCACGGTGGTGTAGTGCTGGTGTGGGCACGGTGGTGTAGTGCTGGTGTGGGCACGGTGGTGTAGTGCTGGTGTGGGCACGGTGGTGTAGTGCTGGTGTGGGCACGGTGGTGTAGTGACTTGTGAGGAGTTACTCTCTCATGGTACAGTAACTGCTGCTGTTGTCTCGCTTGGTAAACGTTGTAATATAGTTTATTATGAGGACTGGCCTCAGTCTCCCACTTCCCTCTTCCTGGTTGGCCGACCTCAGTACAGTGTTTGGTAAACCAGTAATTGAGGTACACACAGAGAGTCCTTGCTATAGTCATCTGTGGAGACCTGTAAATATTACTTTACGCCTCCATTAATTATGGTGATTTTAATGCATCAGTTAACATAAGTACACTGCATCAGTTAACATAAGTACAATGCATCAGTTAACATAAGTACAATGTATCAGTTAACATAAGTACAATGCATCAGTTAACATAAGTACAATGTATCAGTTAATATAAGTACAATGTATCAGTTAACATAAGTACAATGTATCAGTTAACATAAGTACAATGCATCAGTTAACATAAGTACAATGTATCAGTTAACATAAGTACAATGCATCAGTTAAGGTAAGTACAATGTATCAGTTAACATAAGTACAATGCATCAGTTAAGGTAAGTACAATGTATCAGTTAACATAAGTACAATGCATCAGTTAACATAAGTACAATGTATCAGTTAACATAAGTACAATGTATCAGTTAACATAAGTACAATGCATCAGTTAAGGTAAGTACAATGTATCAGTTAACATAAGTACAATGCATCAGTTAACATAAGTACAATGTATCAGTTAACATAAGTACAATGCATCAGTTAACATAAGTACAATGTATCAGTTAACATAAGTACAATGCATCAGTTAACATAAGTACAATGTATCAGTTAACATAAGTACAATGTATCAGTTAACATAAGTACAATGTATCAGTTAACATAAGTACAATGCATCAGTTAACATTAGTACAATGCATCAGTTAACATTAGTACAATGCATCAGTTAACATTAGTACAATGCATCAGTTAACATAAGTACAATGCATCAGTTAACATAAGTACAATGCATCAGTTAACATTAGTACAATGCATCAGTTAACATTAGTACAATACATCAGGTAACATAAGTACAATGCATCAGTTAACATAAGTACAATGCATCAGTTAACATTAGTACAATGCATCAGTTAACATTAGTACAATGCATCAGTTAACATAAGTACAATGCATCAGTTAACATTAGTACAATGCATCAGTTAACATTAGTACAATGCATCAGTTAACATAAGTACAATGCATCAGTTAACATAAGTACAATGCATCAGTTAACATTAGTACAATGCATCAGTTAACATAAGTACAATGCATCAGTTAACATAAGTACAATGCATCAGTTAACATAAGTACAATGCATCAGTTAACATTAGTACAATGCATCAGTTAACATAAGTACAATGCATCAGTTAACATTAGTACAATGCATCAGTTAACATAAGTACAATGCATCAGTTAACATAAGTACAATGCATCAGTTTTACCGCACTAGACGAGTGAGGAAACTTATAGTCATTAAGAATCGACCTCACGGACACTCACAGAAGCCTAGACACGTTTCTACACATTTTATTGATATTAAAGACATTTTGAGCACCAAGATATATTCCAGATGACTAGTGCCTTAATGGTGAAGAACTGCGTGAAACTGGCCAAGTGACGCATCGGCCATTTAAAGCCACTTCTTCAAACACTTAAAAATCCAATATGCAAAATAGTTACCTGGATGTTGTAACATCAATTGTAGACAACATTATTAATGCAAAGAGCAAGAGCTTCAGAGTCTCATTTCTTAAGATATCATCTGCCATAGGTGTTGTCCAGCACGATGACACAGACAAGGCAGCTAGGAGTTGGGTGGTGACCGCCGGCAACCCGTTCTCGCACTTGCTTATAGTCAATATTTGGCATATGAATAAGAGCATTTGTGACATACTAATTTATTGTGAATATTTGAGTTTTCCTTGAAATGCTGAATACAAAACACCGACCTAACCTAACCTTCTTAGTATGTTAAGATATTACAAGTAGTACTGAACTTATACCTATATTGATATTACAGTTTTATAACAATAATAAAACAAAACTAAAATATTTAAATAAATTGTAAAGTAACTCAGGATATTGTCAAATTTTGTATAACATCTCTATTGTTTAATAAAACTGAGAAGAAGTCAGTGCCTTGGAAAAAAACATGACTTGGAATATGTCACATATATACTTATTTATAAGCGAATTAGTGACTATAAGCAATAAGTCCTATGTGCTATATATATATATATATATATATATATATATATATATATATATATATATATATATATATATATATATATATATATAAACATTGTATTTATATATAGAAGAGTTCTTATATTCTTGTAAAGTCACTAGCACGCATAGGATTTCGGGCAAGTCCTTAATCCAAATTTAATTTTCCCCGGAATACGACCCCCCAAATCGATTAACAACCAGTTTTCCATTCACTGCTGGGTGAACAGAGGCTTCAGGAATATTTAAGGATTGTCGCCAAGTAAATCTTCCCTGGCCAGGTTACGAACTCAGGACCAAAGAGCTCACGGAACGTCCGGCGAGTGTGTTACCACTCCAGCGTGAATGTACAACTAATTATCCACTCCGTCAAGCAGTCTCTGGTGAACAATATGACAGTATGGGGCGCTAGGACGGTGGGGCTCCTTGTAAGTGAGGGGGTCATACTGAACTGTAACAGTGTTAAGCTGGGGAATTGAGTGAAGAAGAAGGAGGGTAAGAAAGATTCATATCAAAGATAAACATTCAGTCGCATTACAATGGTGGCAGCGGTGGGATACTTGAAATTATTGAAGGTTGAGTCAGCTATCGAAGGGGACAAAGGCGCCTCTATAGTGGACTACCGGAGCCTAGTGTAGCTCCGAGCAATGTTTACAAAACTGATAATTATATTAAACCCTGTCTCCTCCAAGATAAAAAGGTAGGGACATTTGACTCGCCTGGTATGGAGGGAGGAACCGGTGAGAGGGGAAATGAGGGAATTGAGAGATGGATGGAGAGGGAAATCTGAGAGGGGAGAATTGAGTGGGGGAGCATAGGTACCACGAGCTAGCACGACCACCCTCAGGTCAACCTCTTGGCCCTTGACAAATGGGCGAAGGGGGGGGGGGGGTGATCAGCCGTTACACCCTGAGCAACTACCCAGGGGGCCCCAGGGCAAATATCCGGGGCGGGCCCCTAGGGAACTACCCCGGAGCCCCTGGGCAACTAACCGAGGGGCCCTTGGGCAACTACCCGGGGGGTCCCTGGGCAACTACCCGGGGGGTCCCTGGGCAACTACCCGGGGGGTCCCTGGGCAACTACCCGGGGGGTCCCTGGACAACTACCCGGGGGGTCCCCTGGGCAACTACCCGGGGGTCCCTGGGCAACTACCCGGGGGTCCCCTGGGCAACTACCCGGGGGGTCCCTGGGCAACTACCCGGGGGGTCCCTAGGGCGACTACCCGGGGGGTCCCTGGGCGACTACCTGGGGGGTCCCTGGGCAACTACCCGGGGGTTCCCTGGGCAACTACTCGGGGGGTCCCTGGGCAACTACCCGGGGGGTCCCTGGGCGACTACCTGGGGGGTCCCTGGGCAACTACCCGGGGGGTCCCCTGGGCAACTACCCGGGGGGTCCCTGGGCAACTACCCGGGGGGTCCCTGGGCGACTACCTGGGGGGTCCCTGGGCAACTACCCGGGGGGTCCCCTGGGCAACTACCCGGGGGGTCCCTGGGCGACTACCTGGGGGGTCCCTGGGCAACTACCCGGGGGGTCCCCTGGGCAACTACCCGGGGGGTCCCCTGGGCAACTACCCGGGGGGTCCCTGGGCAACTACCCGGGGGGTCCCTGGGCAACTACCCGGGGGGTCCCCTGGGCAACTACCCGGGGGGTCCCCTGGGCAACTACTCGGGGGGTCCCTGGGCAACTACCCGGGGGTCCCTGGGCAACTACCCGGGGGGTCCCCTGGGCAACTACCCGGGGGGTCCCTGGGCAACTACCCGGGGGGTCCCTGGGCGACTACCTGGGGGGTCACTGGGCAACTACCCGGGTTGTCAGTGCCTTGGAAAGCTCATGGGAGCTTTCAACTCCCATGAGCTACACCCCCGCCCTCTATACTCCCATGAGCTACACCCCCGCCCTCTATACACCCATGAGCTACACCCCCGCCCTCTATACACCCATGAGCTACACCCCTGCCCTCTATACACCCATGAGCTACACCCCCGCCCTCTATACACCCATGAGCTACACCCCCGCCCTCTATACACCCATGAGCTACACCCCCGCCCTCTATACACCCATGAGCTACACCCCCGCCCTCTATACTCCCATGAGTTCATACAAGCCTCGTGGAGAGCGTTAGAGCCAGGTGTAGGTACAGGTGTGATACGCTTGGCCCCACACCTGTAAACTAGGCCACCCCCCCTCCCCACGCCACACACACACACACACACATACACACATACACCGATATACTATGGCGATATACTAAAGAAATTGTTCACGACTTTTGTTAGGCCAAAGCTAGAATATGCAGCGGTTGTGTGGTGCCCATATCTTAAGAAGCACATCAACAAACTGGAAAAGGTGCAAAGACATGCTACTAAGTGGCTCCCGGAACTGAAGGGCAAGAGCTACGAGGAGAGGTTAGAAGCATTAAATATGCCAAAACTAGAAGAGAGAAGAAAAAGAGGTGATATGATCACTACATACAAAATAGTAACAGGAATTGATAAAATCAATTATTAAATTTTATTTTATCAATTTTATTTTATAAAATAAAATTGATAAAATATATAAGGAAGATTTCCTGAGACCTGGAACTTTAAGACCAAGAGGTCATAGATATAAACTAGCTAAACACAGATGCCGAAGAAATATAAGAAAATTCACTTTCGCAAACAGAGTGGTAGACGGTTGGAACAAGTTAGGGGAGAAGGTTACCTACCTACCTTGAGGCTACCTTGAGGTGCTTCCGGGGCTTAGTGTCCCCGCGGCCCGGTCGTCGACCAGGCCTCCTGGTTGCTGGACTGATCAACCAGGCTGTTAGACGCGGCTGCTCGCAGCCTGACGTATGAGTCACAGCCTGGTTGATCAGGTATCCTTTGGAGGTGCTTATCCAGTTCTCTCTTGAACACTGTGAGGGGTTTGCCAGTTATGCCCCTTATGTGTAGTGGAAGCGTGTTGAACAGTCTCGGGCCTCTGATGTTGATAGAGTTCTCTCTCAGAGTACCTGTTGCACCTCTGCTTTTCAACGGGGGTATTCTGCACATCCTGCCATGTCTTCTGGTCTCATGTGGTGTTATTTCTGTGTGCAGGTTTGGGACCAGCCCCTCAATTATTTTCCACGTGTAAATTATTATGTATCTCTCCCGCCTGCGCTCAAGGGAGTACAGATTTAGGCTCTTTAGTCGGTCCCAGTAATTTAGATGTTTTACTGAGTGGATTCTAGCAGTAAAGGATCTCTGCACGCTCTCTAGGTCAGCAATTTCTCCAGCTTTGAAAGGGGCTGTCATTGTGCAGCAGTACTCCACTCTAGAGAGCACAAGCGTTTTGAAAAGTATCATCATCGGTATAGCATCTCTAGTGTGAAAAGTTCTTGTTATCCAACCTGTCATTTTTCTTGCAGTTGTGACGGCTACTTTATTGTGTTCTTTAAAGGTAAGGTCTTCCGACATGAGTACACCCAGGTCCTTTACATTGCCTTTTCGTTCTATGTTATGATTTGCCTGAGTTTTGTACGTGGTTTCTGTTTTTATATTTTCAATTTTTCCGTAGCGCATGAGCTGAAACTTATCCTCGTTGAACACCATATTATTTTCTGTAGCCCATAGAAAGACCTGATCTACATCTGATTGGAGGTTTGCCGTGTCCTCTATGTTGCCAACTCTCATGAAAATCCTAGTATCATCTGCAAAGGATGATACAGTGCTATAGGTTGTGTTCTGGTCTATGTCCTATATGAGGATGAGAAAAAGTACTGGAGCAAGCACAGTACCCTGGGGGACTGAGCTCTTCACGGTTGATGGGCTGGATTTTATTTTGTTGACTATTACACATTGGGTTCTGTCAGTCAGGAAATTGTAGATCCATCTGCCTATTTTCCCGGTAATTCCTTTTGAACGCATTTTATGTGCAATAACACCATGGTCACATTTATCAAAAGCTTTTGCGAAATCTGTGTAAATTACATCAGCGTTTTGTTTGTCTTCCATAGCATCTAATGCCATATCATAGTGGTCCAGCAACTGCGACAGGCAAGAGCGCCCTGTTCTGAAACCATGTTGTCCGGGGTTATGGAGATGCTGTGATTCCATATATTTTGTGATCTTACTTCTTAGCACTCTCTCAAAAATTTTTATGATGTGCGATGTTAGTGCTATCGGTCTGTAATTTTTTGCCTCTGCCTTATTTCCTCCTTTATGGAGTGATGCTATCTCTGCTGTTTTTAGTATGTCAGGGATAACGCCAGTATCTAGGCTTTGTCTCCACAGGATGTGAAGGGCCTGCGATAGTGGTTTTTTACAGTTCTTGATGAATATGGAGTTCCAAGAATCCGGGCCTGGTGCAGAGTGCATAGGCATACTGTTTATGGCTTCTTCAAAATCTAGTGGGGATAGGGCGACGTCTGATATATGATTTGATGTTGGTATCATATCCATGAAAAATTCATTTGGGTTATCAATCTTTAGTGCATTTAATGGCTCACTGAAAACGGAGTCGTACTGCTTCCTCAGTAACTCGCTCATTTCTTTGTTGTCATCTGTGAAAGTTCCACCTCCCTTTCGCAGGGGCCCGATACTAGATGTGGTTTTTGATCTTGATTTTGCATAGGAGAAAAAATATTTCGGATTTCTCTCTATTTCACTGATGGCCTTTTGCTCTCTTTGCCTCTCCTGGGTTTTGTATGATTCTTGTAGCTTGAGTTCAATTGTTTCTATTTCTCTACCTAACCTTCTTCGCCGTTCTTGAGATAGGGTGCGACTCTCAAGTTGTTCCGCGATTCGTTTTCTTCGCCTATATAGGGAACGACGTTCCCGTTCCAATCTGCATCTCTTTCTCTTTTTTCTTAGAGGTATGCGGTTTGAACATATTTCTAGTGCTACTGAGCTTATTTTTTCCAGGCACTGGTTCAGATTTGCATTTCCTAGCTCTTCTACCCAGTTTATTTCTGTGAAGTCCTGGTTTATTTGCTCCCAGTTTATCCGTTTATTATTGAAGTTGAATTTGCTGAAATCTCCTCCACCGGGAATCTGGACTGGTTTTGAAGGTCCATTCCCCATGGTTGTCAGAACTTCAATTAAGTTGTGATCTGAGTAACAGGTATTTGTAATCATTATGTTCCCGATCAACTCACCATTATTAGTGAAAATGAGGTCCAGCGTGTTCTCCTTCCTAGTTGGTTCTACTATTTGCTGGTTTAAGGCAAACCTATCGCACATCCGTAGCAGGTCATTTGCATGTGCCTGTTCATTTAGGCTACTTCCTAGTATTCTTTCTGATATTACTGTATTAGCCAGGTGCTTCCATTTCAGGTGCCGTAGGTTGAAGTCCCCAAGCAGGATGATGTTCGGAGCTGGATTTGTGAGGTTTTCCAAGCAGTGTTCTATTTTCATTAGTTGGTCTTTAAACTGCTGAGGGTTTGCCTCCGGTGACTTATATACAAGGACAACAACTACATTTAGGATCTCTATTTTGATCTAAGGTGGTGGAGGCCAAGACCGTCAGTAGTTTCAAAGCGTTATATGACAAAGAGTGCTGGGAAGATGGGACACCACGAGCGTAGCTCTCATCCTGTAACTACACTTAGGTAATTACACTTAGGTAATTATACACCGCCACCCATGAATTAATTACAGAGTGTGCGTAACATATCCCGGCGTTATACACACACATACACACCATACACGCGTGTCCCTACACTGTGTCAACAGGTTATACAAGTCTCGAATTTGTAGGAAAATGTAGAAGTAGTGGTGGCGGGCGAGGAGCCGGGCCGCGGCTGTAGAAGTAGTGGTGGCGGGCGAGGAGCCGGGCCGCGGCTGTAGAAGTAGTGGTGGCGGGCGAGGAGCCGGGCCGCGGCTGTAGAAGTAGTGGTGGCGGGCGAGGAGCCGGGCCGCGGCTGTAGAAGTAGTGGTGGCGGGCGAGGAGCCGGGCCGCGGCTGTAGAAGTAGTGGTGGCGGGCGAGGAGCCGGGCCGCGGCTGTAGAAGTAGTGGTGGCGGGCGAGGAGCCGGGCCGCGGCTGTAGAAGTAGTGGTGGCGGGCGAGGAGCCGGGCCGCGGCTGTAGAAGTAGTGGTGGCGGGCGAGGAGCCGGGCCGCGGCTGTAGAAGTAGTGGTGGCGGGCGAGGAGCCGGGCCGCGGCTGCATACATGGTGGTCAGTTAGTTTAATAGTGGCTATGGCGGCCGTGGCCCTCCTGCTGGGGCTGTTGTGGAGATGTTATGGTGGTACATAACGGGAACCCAACCCCGCTCTTGTGTTGCTACGACGCAACACTCACCAACATGCTACACAGCGTCTTAGCAACACATACTGCAACAGTGTATTGACAGTGTGTGACAGTCTAGAGCAGTAACTGTTGACCAACTGTGTGACTCAGGCCACTAGCTTACTGTGCTTCACCACAATGGTGATACTTTTTATGTGTTCCCGGTGATGAATACACTGTATCCCTGTGTCTATGTGTCTTTGTTCATGTGTGTGTGTGTCTTTGTTCATGTGTGTGTGTTTGTTCATGTGTGTGTCTTTGTTCATGTGTGTGTGTCTTTGTTCATGTGTGTGTGTCTTTGTTCATGTGTGTGTGTGTCTTTGTTCATGTGTGTGTGTCTTTGTTCATGTGTGTGTGTGTCTTTGTTCATGTGTGTGTCTTTGTTCATGTGTGTGTTTCATTGTTAATGTGTGTGTGTCTTTGTTCATGTATCTCTGTCTTTGTTCATGTGTGTGTGTCTTTGTTCATGTGTGTGTGTCTTTGTTCATGTATCTCTGTCTTTGTTCATGTGTGTGTGTCTTTGTTCATGTGTCTCTGTCTTTGTTCATGTGTGTGTCTTTGTTCATGTGTCTGTGTCTTTGTTCATGTGTCTCTGTCTTTGTTCATGTGTCTCTGTCTTTGTTCATGTGTGTGTGTCTTTGTTCATGTGTGTGTGTGTCTTTGTTCATGTGTGTGTGTCTTTGTTCATGTGCATGTGTCTTTGTTCATGTGCATGTGTCTTTGTTCATGTGCATGTGTCTTTGTTCATGTGTGTGTGTGTCTTTGTTCATGTGTGTGTGTGTCTTTGTTCATGTGTGTGTGTCTTTGTTCATGTGCATGTGTCTTTGATCATGTGCATGTGTCTTTGTTCATGTGCATGTGTCTTTGTTCATGTGTGTGTGTGTCTTTGTTCATGTGTGTGTGTGTCTTTGTTCATGTGTGTGTGTCTTTGTTCATGTGCATGTGTCTTTGTTCATGTGCATGTGTCTTTGTTCATGTGCATGTGTCTTTGTTCATGTGTGTGTGTGTCTTTGTTCATGTGTGTGTCTGTGTCTTTGTTCATGTGTGTGTGTGTCTTTGTTCATGTGTGTGTGTGTCTTTGTACATGTGTGTGTGTGTCTTTGTTCATGTGTCTCTGTCTTTGTTCATGTGTGTGTGTCTTTGTTCATGTGTCTGTGTCTTTGTTCATGTGTCTCTGTCTTTGTTCATGTGTCTCTGTCTTTGTTCATGTGTGTGTGTCTTTGTTCATGTGTGTGTGTGTCTTTGTTCATGTGTGTGTGTCTTTGTTCATGTGCATGTGTCTTTGTTCATGTGCATGTGTCTTTGTTCATGTGCATGTGTCTTTGTTCATGTGTGTGTGTGTCTTTGTTCATGTGTGTGTGTGTGTCTTTGTTCATGTGTGTGTGTCTTTGTTCATGTGCATGTGTCTTTGTTCATGTGCATGTGTCTTTGTTCATGTGCATGTGTCTTTGTTCATGTGTGTGTGTGTCTTTGTTCATGTGTGTGTGTGTCTTTGTTCATGTGTGTGTGTCTTTGTTCATGTGCATGTGTCTTTGTTCATGTGCATGTGTCTTTGTTCATGTGCATGTGTCTTTGTTCATGTGTGTGTGTGTCTTTGTTCATGTGTGTGTCTGTGTCTTTGTTCATGTGTGTGTGTGTCTTTGTTCATGTGTGTGTGTGTCTTTGTTCATGTGTGTGTGTGTCTTTGTTCATGTGTCTCTGTCTTTGTTCATGTGTGTGTGTCTTTGTTCATGTGTGTGTGTGTCTTTGTTCATGTGTGTGTGTGTCTTTGTTCATGTGTGTGTGTGTCTTTGTTCATGTGTCTCTGTCTTTGTTCATGTGTGTGTGTCTTTGTTCATGTGTGTGTGTGTCTTTGTTCATGTGCATGTGTCTTTGTTCATGTGTGTGTGTGTCTTTGTTCATGTGTGTGTGTCTTTGTTCATGTGTCTCTGTCTTTGTTCATGTGTGTGTGTCTTTGTTCATGTGTGTGTCTTGTCATGTGTGGTGTCTTTGTTCATGTGTGTGTGTCTTTGTTCATGTGCATGTGTCTTTGTTCATGTGCATGTGTCTTTGTTCATGTGTGTGTGTGTCTTTGTTCATGAGTGTGTGTCTTTGTTCATGTGTGTGTGTCTTTGTTCATGTGTGTGTGTGTCTTTGTTCATGTGTGTGTGTGTCTTTGTTCATGTGTGTGTGTTTCATTGTTAATGTGTGTGTGTCTTTGTTCATGTGTCATGTGTCTTTGTTCATGTGTGTGTGTCTTTGTTCATGTGTCTCTGTCTTTGTTCATGTGTATGTGTCTTTGTTCATGTGCATGTGTCTTTGTTCATGTGTGTGTGTGTCTTTGTTCATGTGTGTGTGTGTCTTTGTTCATGTGTGTGTGTCTTTGTTCATGTGTGTGTGTGTCTTTGTTCATGTGTGTGTGTGTCTTTGTTCATGTGTGTGTTTCATTGTTAATGTGTGTGTGTCTTTGTTCACGTGTCTGTGTCTTTGTTCATGTGTGTGTGTGTCTTTGTTCATGTGTGTGTGTGTCTTTGTTCATGTGTCTCTGTCTTTGTTCATGTGTGTGTGTCTTTGTTCATGTATGTGTGTGTCTTTGTTCATGTGTGTGTGTGTCTTTGTTCATGTGTGTGTGTGTCTTTGTTCATGTGTCTCTGTCTTTGTTCATGTGTGTGTGTCTTTGTTCATGTGTCTGTGTCTTTGTTCATGTGCATGTGTCTTTGTTCATGTGCATGTGTCTTTGTTCATGTGTGTGTGTGTCTTTGTTCATGTGTGTGTGTGTCTTTGTTCATGTGTGTGTGTCTTTGTTCATGTGTGTGTGTGTCTTTGTTCATGTGCATGTGTCTTTGTTCATGTGTGTGTGTGTCTTTGTTCATGTGTGTGTGTCTTTGTTCATGTGTCTCTGTCTTTGTTCATGTGTGTGTGTCTTTGTTCATGTGTCTCTGTCTTTGTTCATGTGTGTGTGTCTTTGTTCATGTGCATGTGTCTTTGTTCATGTGCATGTGTCTTTGTTCATGTGTGTGTGTGTCTTTGTTCATGTGTGTGTCTTTGTTCATGTGTGTGTGTCTTTGTTCATGTGTGTGTGTGTCTTTGTTCATGTGTGTGTGTGTCTTTGTTCATGTGTGTGTTTCATTGTTAATGTGTGTGTGTCTTTGTTCATGTGTCTGTGTCTTTGTTCATGTGTGTGTGTGTCTTTGTTCATGTGTCTCTGTCTTTGTTCATGTGTATGTGTCTTTGTTCATGTGCATGTGTCTTTGTTCATGTGTGTGTGTGTCTTTGTTCATGTGTGTGTGTGTCTTTGTTCATGTGTGTGTGTCTTTGTTCATGTGTGTGTGTCTTTGTTCATGTGTGTGTGTGTCTTTGTTCATGTGTGTGTTTCATTGTTAATGTGTGTGTGTCTTTGTTCACGTGTCTGTGTCTTTGTTCATGTGTGTGTGTGTCTTTGTTCATGTGTGTGTGTGTCTTTGTTCATGTGTCTCTGTCTTTGTTCATGTGTGTGTGTCTTTGTTCATGTATGTGTGTGTCTTTGTTCATGTGTGTGTGTGTCTTTGTTCATGTGTGTGTGTGTCTTTGTTCATGTGTCTCTGTCTTTGTTCATGTGTGTGTGTCTTTGTTCATGTGTCTGTGTCTTTGTTCATGTGCATGTGTCTTTGTTCATGTGCATGTGTCTTTGTTCATGTGTGTGTGTGTCTTTGTTCATGTGTGTGTGTGTCTTTGTTCATGTGTGTGTGTCTTTGTTCATGTGTGTGTGTGTCTTTGTTCATGTGCATGTGTCTTTGTTCATGTGTGTGTGTGTCTTTGTTCATGTGTGTGTGTCTTTGTTCATGTGTCTCTGTCTTTGTTCATGTGTGTGTGTCTTTGTTCATGTGTCTCTGTCTTTGTTCATGTGTGTGTGTCTTTGTTCATGTGTCTGTGTCTTTGTTCATGTGTGTGTGTCTTTGTTCATGTGTCTGTGTCTTTGTTCATGTGTGTGTGTGTCTTTGTTCATGTGTATGTGTCTTTGTTCATGTGTCTGTGTCTTTGTTCATGTGTGTGTGTGTGTCTTTGTTCATGTGTGTGTGTGTCTTTGTTCATGTGTCTGTGTCTTTGTTCATGTGCATGTGTCTTTGTTCATGTGTGTGTGTGTCTTTGTTCATGTGTCTGTGTCTTTGTTCATGTGTGTGTGTGTCTTTGTTCATGTGTGTGTGTGTCTTTGTTCATGTGTCTGTGTCTTTGTTCATGTGCATGTGTCTTTGTTCATGTGTGTGTGTGTCTTTGTTCATGTGTGTGTGTCTTTGTTCATGTGTCTGTGTCATTATTAATGTGTGTGTGTGCTCCCCTAGTTGTACTCACCTAGTTGTGTTTGCGGGGGTTGAGCTCTGGCTCTTTGGTCCCGCCTCTCAACCGTCAATCAACAGGTGTACAGAGTCCTGAGCCTATTGGGCTCTATCATATCTACACTTGAAACTGTGTATGGAGTCAGCCTCCACCACATCACTGCCTAATGCATTCCATTTGTCAACCACTCTGACACTAAAAAAGTTCTTTCTAATATCTCTGTGGCTCATTTGGGCACTCAGTTTCCACCTGTGTCCCCTTGTGAGTGTGCCCCTTGTGTTAAATAGCCTGTCTTTATCTACCCTATCAATCCCTTGATAATCTTTAATGTGGTGATCATGTCCCCCCTAACTCTTCTGTCTTCCAACGAAGTGAGGTTTAATTCCCGTAGTCTCTCCTCGTAGCTCATACCTCTCAGCTCGGGTACTAGTCTGGTGGCAGACCTTTGAACCTTTTCCAGTTTAGTCTTATGCTTGACTAGATATGAACTCCATGCTGAAGCCGCATACTCCAGGATTGGTCTGACATATGTGGTATATAATGTTCTGAAAGATTCCTTACACAAGTTTCTATAGGCCGTTCTTATGTTAGCCAACCTGGCATATGCCGCTGATGTTATCCTCTTGATATGAGCTTCAGGGGACAGGTCTGGCGTGATGTCAACCCCCAGGTCTTTCTCTCTCTCTGACTCCTGAAGTATTTCGTCTCCCAAATGATACATTGTATCTGGTCTCCTGCTTCCTACCCCTATCTTCATTTCATTACATTTGCTTTGGTTAAACTCTAACAACCATTTGTTCGACCATTCCTACAGCTTGTCCAGGTCTTCTTGAAGCCTCAAGCTGTCCTCCTCTGTCTTAATCCTTCTCATAATTTTGGCGTTGTCAGCAAACATTGAGAGGAATGAGTCTATACCCTCTGGGTATAGACTCATTTACGTATATCAGAAACAGGATAGGTACAAACACAGAGCCCTGTGGGACTCCACTGGTGACTTCACGCCATTCTGAGGTCTCACCCCTCACTGTAACTCTCTGCTTCCTATTGTTTAGTTACTCCCTTATCCACTGGAGCGCCCTACCAGTTACTCCTGCCTGTTTCTCCAGCTTATGCATCAACCTTTTATGGGGCTGTGTCTTTGTTCATGTGTGTGTGTGTCTTTGTTCATGTGTGTGTGTGTCTTTGTTCATGTGTGTGTGTGTCTTTGTTCATATGTGTGTGTGTCCTGGAGGAGGAGAGGTGTGAGGAGGGGTGCTGGAGCAGGGGTGCTGGAGCATGGGTGCCGGAGCAGGGGTGCTGGAGCAGGGGTGCCGGAGCAGGGGTGGTGGTGCAGGGGTGGTGATGCAGGGGTGCTGGAGCAGGGGTGCTGGAGCAGGGGTGGTGGTGCAGGGGTGGTGGAGCAGGGGTGGTGGAGCAGGGGTGGTGGAGCAGGGGTGGTGGAGCAGGGGTGGTGGAGCAGGGGTGGTGGAGCAGGGGTGGTGGAGCAGGGGTGGTGGAGCAGGGGTGGTGGAGCAGGGGTGGTGGAGCAGAGGTGGTGGAGCAGGGGTGGTGGAGCAGGGGTGGTGGAGCAGGGGTGGTGGAGCAGGGGTGCTGGAGCAGGGGTGGTGGAGCAGGGGTGGTGGAGAAGGGGTGCTGGAGCAGGGGTGGTGGAGTAGGGGTGGTGGAGCAGGGATGCTGGAGCAGGGGTGCTGGAGCAGGGGTGGTGGAGCAGGGGTGCTGGAGCAGGGGTGATGGAGCAGGGGTGCCGGAGTAGGGGTGGTGGAGCAGGGGTGGTGGAGCAGGGGTGGTGGAGCAGGGGTGGTGGAGCAGGGGTGGTGGAGCAGGGGTGCTGGGGCAGGGGTGGTGCAGGGGTGGTGGAGCAGGGGTGGTGGTGCAGGGGTGCTGGAGCAGGGGTGGTGGTGCAGGGGTGCTGGAGCAGGGGTGGTGGTGCAGGGGAGCTGGAGCAGG
Organism: Procambarus clarkii; assembly: GCF_040958095.1. NCBI lineage: Eukaryota > Metazoa > Arthropoda > Malacostraca > Decapoda > Cambaridae > Procambarus > Procambarus clarkii. The sequence continues at coordinate 45,506,995 of NC_091174.1, read as the reverse complement.
GGAGCGGGAGCAGGGGTGCTGGAGCAGGGGTGGTGGTGCAGGGGTGCTGGAGCAGGGGTGGTGGGGCAGGGGTGGTGGAGCAGGGGTGGTTGAGCAGGGGTGGTGGAGCAGGGGTGGTGGAGCAGGGGTGGTGGAGCAGGGGTGGTGGAGCAGGGGTGCTGGGGCAGGGGTGGTGGAGCAGGGGTGCTGGAGCAGGGGTGGTGGAGCAGGGGTGGTGGAGCAGGGGAGCGGGAGCAGGGGTGCTGGTGCAGGGGTGGTGGAGCAGGGGTGGTGGAGCAGGGGTGGTGGAGCAGGGGTGGTGGAGCAGGGGTGCTGGAGCAGGGGTAGTGGAGCAGGGGTGGTGGAGCAGGGGTGGTGGAGCAGGGGTGGTGGGGCAGGGGTGGTGGAGCAGGGGTGGTGGAGCAGGGGTGGTGGAGCAGGGGTGGTGGAACAGGGGTGGTGGAGCAGGGGTGCTGGGGCAGGGGTGGTGGAGCAGGGGTGGTGGTGCAGGGGTGCTGGAGCAGGGGTGGTGGATCAGGGGTGGTGGAGCAGGGGTGGTGGAGCAGGGGTGCTGGAGCAGGGGTGCTGGGGCAGGGGTGCTGGTGCAGGGGTGGTGGAGCAGGGGTGGTGGAGCAGGGGTGGTGGAGCAGGGGTGATGGAGCAGGGGTGCTGGGGCATGGGTGGTAGAGCAGGGGTGGTGGAGCAGGGGTGGTGGAGCAGGGGTGGTGGAGCAGGGGTGGTGGAGCAGGGGTGGTGGAGCAGGGGTGGTGGAGCAGGGGTGGTGGAGCAGGGGTGCTGGTGCAGGAGTGGTGGAGCAGGGGTGGTGGAGCAGGGGTGGTGGAGCAGGGGTGATGGAGCAGGGGTGCTGGGGCATGGGTGGTAGAGCAGGGGTGGTGGAGCAGGGGTGGTGGAGCAGGAGTGGTGGAGCAGGGGTGGTGGAGCAGGGGTGGTGGAGCAGGGGTGGTGGAGCAGGGGTGGTGGAGCAGGGGTGATGGAGCAGGGGTGCTGGGGCATGGGTGGTAGAGCAGGGGTGGTGGAGCAGGGGTGCTGGAGCAGGGGTGGTGGAGCAGGGGTGGTAGAGCAGGGGTGGTGGAGCAGGGGTGCTGGGGCATGGGTGGTAGAGCAGGGGTGGTGGAGCAGGGGTGGTGGAGCAGGGGTGGTGGAGCAGGGGAGGTGGAGCAGGGGTGGTGGAGCAGGGGTGCTGGTGCAGGGGTGGTGGAGCAGGGGTGGTGGAGCAGGGGTGGTGGAGCAGGGGTGATGGAGAAGGGGTGCTGGGGCATGGGTGGTAGAGCAGGGGTGGTGGAGCAGGGATGGTGGAGCAGGGGTGGTGGAGCAGGGGTGGTGGAGCAGGGGTGCTGGGGCATGGGTGGTAGAGCAGGGGTGGTGGAGCAGGGGTGGTGGAGCAGGAGTGGTGGAGCAGGGGTGATGGAGCAGGGGTGCTGGAGCAGGGGTGGTGGAGCAGGGGTGGTGGTGCAGGGGTGGTGGAGCAGGGGTGGTGGAGCAGGGGTGGTGGAGCAGGGGTGGTGGAGCAAGGGTGGTGGAGCAGGGGTGGTGGAGCAGGGGTGGTTGAGCAGGGGTGGTGGAGCAGGGGTGGTGGAGCAGGGGTGGTGGAGCAGGGGTGGTGGAGCAGGGGTGGTGGAGCAGGGGTGATGGAGCAGGGGTGCTGGGGCATGGGTGGTAGTGCAGGGGTGGTGGAGCAGGGGTGGTGGAGCAGGGGTGGTGGAGCAGGGGTGGTGGAGCAGGGGTGGTGGAGCAGGGGTGGTGGAGCAGGGGTGGTGGAGCAGGGGTGACGGAGCAGGGGTGCTGGGGCATGGGTGGTAGAGCAGGGGTGGTGGAGCAGGGGTGGTGGAGGAGGGGTGGTGGAGCAGGGGTGGTGGAGGAGGGGTGGTGGAGCAGGGGTGGTGGAGCAGGGGTGGTGGAGCAGGGGTGGTGGAGCAGGGGTGGTGGAGCAGGGGTGGTGGAGCAGGGGTGGTGGAGCAGGGGTGCTGGTGCAGGGGTGGTGGAGCAGGGGTGGTGGAGCAGGGGTGGTGGAGCAGGGGTGATGGAGCAGGGGTGCTGGGGCATGGGTGGTAGAGCAGGGGTGATGGAGCAGGGGTGCTGGGGCATGGATGGTAGAGCAGGGGTGGTGGAGCAGGGGTAGTGGAGCAGGGGTGGTGGAGCAGGGGTGGTGGAGCAGGGGTGGTGGAGCAGGGGTGGTGGAGCAGGGGTGATGGAGCAGGGGTGCTGGGGCATGGGTGGTAGAGCAGGGGTGGTGGAGCAGGGGTGCCGGAGCAGGGGTGGTGGTGCAGGGGTGGTGGAGCAGGGGTGGTGGAGCAGGGGTGGTGGAGCAGGGGTGGTGGAGCAGGGGTGGTGGAGCAGGGGTGGTGGTGCAGGGGTGCCGGAGCAGGGGTGGTGGTGCAGGGGTGGTGGAGCAGGGGTGGTGGAGCAGGGTTGGTGGAGCAGGGGTGGTGGAGCAGGGGTGGTGGAGCAGGGGTGCTGGGGCATGGGTGGTAGAGCAGGGGTGGTGGAGCAGGGGTGGTGGAGCAGGAGTGGTGGAGCAGGGGTGGTGGAGCAGGGGTGGTGGAGCAGGGGTGGTGGAGCAGGGGTGGTGGAGCAGGGGTGGTGGAGCAGGGGTGGTGGTGCAGGGGTGGTGGAGCAGGGGTGGTGGAGCAGGGGTGGTGGAGCAGGGGTGGTGGAGCAGGGGTGGTGGAGCAGGGGTGGTGGAGCAGGGGTGGTTGAGCAGGGGTGGTGGAGCAGGGGTGGTGGAGCAGGGGTGGTGGAGCAGGGGTGATGGAGCAGGGGTGCTGGGGCATGGGTGGTAGAGCAGGGGTGGTGGAGCAGGGGTGGTGGAGCAGGGGTGGTGGAGCAGGGGTGGTGGAGCAGGGGTGGTGGAGCAGGGGTGGTGGAGCAGGGGTGATGGAGCAGGGGTGCTGGGGCATGGGTGGTAGAGCAGGGGTGGTGGAGGAGGGGTGGTGGAGCAGGGGTGGTGGAGCAGGGGTGGTGGAGCAGGGGTGGTGGAGCAGGGGTGGTGGAGCAGGGGAGGTGGAGCAGGGGTGGTGGAGCAGGGGTGGTGGAGCAGGGGTGCTGGTGCAGGGGTGGTGGAGCAGGGGTGGTGGAGCAGGGGTGGTGGAGCAGGGGTGATGGAGCAGGGGTGCTGGGGCATGGGTGGTAGAGCAGGGGTGATGGAGCAGGGGTGCTGGGGCATGGATGGTAGAGCAGGGGTGGTGGAGCAGGGGTGGTGGAGCAGGGGTGGTGGAGCAGGGGTGGTGGAGCAGGGGTGGTGGAGCAGGGGTGGGGGAGCAGGGGTGGTGGAGCAGGGGTGATGGAGCAGGGGTGCTGGGGCATGGGTGGTAGAGCAGGGGTGGTGGAGCAGGGGTGCCGGAGCAGGGGTGGTGGTGCAGGGGTGGTGGAGCAGGGGTGGTGGAGCAGGGGTGGTGGAGCAGGGGTGGTGGAGCAGGGGTGGTGGAGCAGGGGTGGTGGTGCAGGGGTGCCGGAGCAGGGGTGGTGGTGCAGGGGTGGTGGAGCAGGGGTGGTGGAGCAGGGTTGGTGGAGCAGGGGTGGTGGAGCAGGGGTGGTGGAGCAGGGGTGCTGGGGCATGGGTGGTAGAGCAGGGGTGGTGGAGCAGGGGTGGTGGAGCAGGAGTGGTGGAGCAGGGGTGGTGGAGCAGGGGTGGTGGAGCAGGGGTGGTGGAGCAGGGGTGGTGGAGCAGGGGTGGTGGAGCAGGGGTGGTGGTGCAGGGGTGGTGGAGCAGGGGTGGTGGAGCAGGGGTGGTGGAGCAGGGGTGGTGGAGCAGGGGTGGTGGAGCAGGGGTGGTGGAGCAGGGGTGGTTGAGCAGGGGTGGTGGAGCAGGGGTGGTGGAGCAGGGGTGGTGGAGCAGGGGTGATGGAGCAGGGGTGCTGGGGCATGGGTGGTAGAGCAGGGGTGGTGGAGCAGGGGTGGTGGAGCAGGGGTGGTGGAGCAGGGGTGGTGGAGCAGGGGTGGTGGAGCAGGGGTGATGGAGCAGGGGTGCTGGGGCATGGGTGGTAGAGCAGGGGTGGTGGAGGAGGGGTGGTGGAGCAGGGGTGGTGGAGCAGGGGTGGTGGAGCAGGGGTGGTGGAGCAGGGGTGGTGGAGCAGGGGAGGTGGAGCAGGGGTGGTGGAGCAGGGGTGGTGGAGCAGGGGTGCTGGTGCAGGGGTGGTGGAGCAGGGGTGGTGGAGCAGGGGTGGTGGAGCAGGGGTGATGGAGCAGGGGTGCTGGGGCATGGGTGGTAGAGCAGGGGTGATGGAGCAGGGGTGCTGGGGCATGGATGGTAGAGCAGGGGTGGTGGAGCAGGGGTGGTGGAGCAGGGGTGGTGGAGCAGGGGTGGTGGAGCAGGGGTGGTGGAGCAGGGGTGGGGGAGCAGGGGTGGTGGAGCAGGGGTGATGGAGCAGGGGTGCTGGGGCATGGGTGGTAGAGCAGGGGTGGTGGAGCAGGGGTGCCGGAGCAGGGGTGGTGGTGCAGGGGTGGTGGAGCAGGGGTGGTGGAGCAGGGGTGGTGGAGCAGGGGTGGTGGAGCAGGGGTGGTGGAGCAGGGGTGGTGGAGCAGGGGTGGTGGTGCAGGGGTGCCGGAGCAGGGGTGGTGGTGCAGGGGTGGTGGAGCAGGGGTGGTGGAGCAGGGGTGGTGGAGCAGGGGTGTCGGAGCAGGGGTGGTGGTGCAGGGGTGGTGGAGCAGGGGTGGTGGAGCAGGGGTGGTGGAGCAGGGGTGGTGGAGCAGGGGTGGTGGAGCAGGGGTGGTGGAGCAGGGGTGGTGGAGCAGGGGTGGTGGAGCAGAGGTGGTGGAGGAGGGGTGGTGGAGCAGGGGTGGTGGAGCAGGGGTGGTGGAGCAGGGGTGGTGGAGCAGGGGTGGTGGAACAGGGGTGGTGGAGCAGGGGTGGTGGAGCAGGGGTGGTGGAGCAGGGGTGGTGGAGCAGGGGTGGTGGAGCAGGGGTGGTGGAGCAGGGGTGGTGGAGCAGGGGTGGTGGAGCAGGGGTGGTGGAGCAGGGGTGGTGGAGCAGGGGTGGTGGAGCAGGGGTGGTGGAGCAGGGGTGGTGGAGCAGGGGTGGTGGTGCAGGGGTGCTGGAGCAGGGGTGGTGGAGCAGGGGTGCCGGAGCAGGGGTGGTGGTGCAGGGGTGGTGGAGCAGGGGTGGTGGAGCAGGGTTGGTGGAGCAGGAGTGGTGGAGCAGGGGTGGTGGAGCAGGGGTGGTGGAGCAGGGGTGGTGGAGCAGGGGTGGTGGAGCAGGGGTGGTGGAGCAGGGGTGGTGGAGCAGGGGTGGTGGAGCAGGGGTGGTGGGTCAGGGGTGGTGGAGCAGGGGTGGTGGAGCAGGGGTGGTGGAGCAGGGGTGGTGGAGCAGGGGTGGTGGAGCAGAGGTGGTGGAGGAGGGGTGGTGGAGCAGGGGTGGTGGAGCAGGGGTGGTGGAGCAGGGGTGGTGGAGCAGGGGTGGTGGAGCAGGGGTGGTGGAGCAGGGGTGGTGGAGCAGGGGTGGTGGAGCAGGGGTGGTGGTGCAGGGGTGGTGGAGCAGGGGTGGTGGAGCAGGGGTGGTGGAGCAGGGGGGGGGAGGGAGTAAGGGGTTACCATAACAACACTGGGGGCGGCGGGGCGGGAAGCGCCACCAATGGCAGGTTCCTCTTTAAATACGGACTTGTGGTCACCTCTTTCTCTCTTATAGTCACTTTACTCTCATATTTTCCTCGTCTTTAGGATCATGATAGTTAAGGTATAATGACATGTCACTCTGACGTATAATGATCAGTAACTTATTACATAAACACACTGTACTTATCCAAGTGTAGAAGAGTCTGTGTGAAGTTGGAGGCCAGACTGTTGTGGTTAGCCTCTCGCAACTGTCTATGGTGACTTGTGAGTGTTGTAGTCCATGGTGACTTGTGGGTGGTATAGTCCATGGTGACTTGTGGGTGGTATAGTCCATGGTGACTTGTGAGTGGTATAGTCCATGGTGACTTGTGGGTGGTATAGTCCATGGTGACTTGTGGGTGGTATAGTCCATGGTGACTTGTGAGTGGTAGAGTCCATGGTGACTTGTGTGTGGTATAGTCCATGGTGACTTGTGTGTGGTATAGTCTATGGTGACTTGTGGGTGGTATAGTCCATGGTGACTTGTGGGTGGTATAGTCCATGGTGACTTGTGAGTGGTATAGTCCATGGGGACTTGTGAGTGGTAGAGTCCATGGTGACTTGTGGGTGGTATAGTCTATGGTGACTTGTGGGTGGTATAGTCCATGGTGACTTGTGGGTGGTATAGTGAGTGGTATAGTCCATGGTGACTTGTGTGTGGTATAGTCCATGGTGACTTGTGGGTGGTATAGTCCATGGTGACTTGTGAGTGGTATAGTCCATAGTGACTTGTGAGTGGTATAGTCCATGGTGACTTGTGTGTGGTATAGTCTATGGTGACTTGTGGGTGGTATAGTCCATGGTGACTTGTGGGTGGTATAGTCCATGGTGACTTGTGAGTGGTATAGTCCATGGTGACTTGTGAGTGGTATAGTCCATGGTGACTTGTGGGTGGTATAGTCTATGGTGACTTGTGGGTGGTATAGTCCATGGTGACTTGTGGGTGGTATAGTCCATGGTGACTTGCGAGTGGTATAGTCCATGGTGACTTGTGAGTGGTATAGTCCATGGTGACTTGTGGGTGGTATAGTCTATGGTGACTTGTGGGTGGTATAGTCCATGGTGACTTGTGAGTGGTATAGTCCATGGTGACTTGTGAGTGGTATAGTCCATGGTGACTTGTGGGTGGTATAGTCTATGGTGACTTGTGGGTGGTATAGTCCATGGTGACTTGTGAGTGGTATAGTCCATGATGACTTGTGAGTGGTATAGTCCATGGTGACGTGTGTGGTATAGGCCATGGTGACTTGTGAGTGGTATAGTCCATGGTGACTTGTGTGTGGTATAGTCCATGGTGACTTGTGAGTGGTATAGTCTATGGTGACTTGTGAGTGGTATAGTCCATGGTGACTTGTGTGTGGTATAGTCTATGGTGACTTGTGGGTGGTATAGTCCATGGTGACTTGTGAGTGGTATAGTCTACGGTGACTTGTGAGTGGTATAGTCCATGGTGACTTGTGAGTGGTATAGTCCATGGTGACTTGTGTGTGGTATAGTCCATGGTGACTTGTGAGTGGTATAGTCCATGGTGACTTGTGAGTGGTATAGTCCATGGTGACTTGTGAGTGGTATAGTCTATGGTGACTTGTGAGTGGTATAGTCCATGGTGACTTGTGTGTGGTATAGTCTATGGTGACTTGTGGGTGGTATAGTCCATGGTGACTTGTGAGTGGTATAGTCTATGGTGACTTGTGAGTGGTATAGTCCATGGTGACTTGTGAGTGGTATAGTCTATGGTGACTTGTGGGTGGTATAGACTATGGTGACTTGTGAGTGGTATAGTCCATTGTGACTTGTGGGTGGTATAGTCTATAGTGACTTGTGAGTGGTATAGTCTATGGTGACTTGTGAGTGGTATAGTCCATGGTGACTTGCGGGTGGTATAGTCTATGGTGACTTGTGGGTGGTATAGTCCATGGTGACTTGTGAGTGGTATAGTCCATGGTGACTTGTGGGTGGTATAGTCCATGGTGACTTGTGGGTGGTATAGTCCATGGTGACTTGTGGGTGGTATAGTCCATGGTGACTTGTGAGCGGTATAGTCCATGGTGACTTGTGGGTGGTATAGTCCATGGTGACTTGTGGGTGGTATAGTCCATGGTGACTTGTGGGTGGTATAGTGAGTGGTATAGTCCATGGTGACTTATGGGTGGTATAGTCCATGGTGACTTGTGAGTGATATAGTCCATGGTGACTTGTGGGTGGTATAGTCCATGGTGACTTGTGGGTGGTATAGTCCATGGTGACTTGTGGGTGGTATAGTGAGTGGTATAGTCCATGGTGACTTGTGAGTGGTATAGTCCATGGTGACTTGTGAGTGGTATAGTCCATTGTGACTTGTGAGTGGTATAGTCCATGGTGACTTGTGGGTGGTATAGTCCATGGTGACTTGTGAGTGGTATAGTCCATGGTGACTTGTGGGTGGTATAGTCCATGGTGACTTGTGGGTGGTATAGTCCATGGTGACTTGTGGGTGGTATAGTGATTGGTATAGTCCATGGTGACTTGTGAGTGGTATAGTCCATGGTGACTTGTGGGTGGTATAGTCCATGGTGACTTGTGAGTGGTATAGTCCATGGTGACTTGTGGGTGGTATAGTCCATGGTGACTTGTGAGTGGTATAGTCCATGGTGAGTTGTGGGTGGTATAGTCCATGGTGACTTGTGAGTGGTATAGTCCATGGAGACTTGTGGGTGGTATAGTCCATGGTGACTTGTGGGTGGTATAGGCCATGGTGACTTGTGAGTGGTATAGTCCATGGTGACTTGTGGGTGGTATAGTCCATGGTGACTTGTGTGTGGTATAGTCCATGGTGACTTGTGGGTGGTTTAGTGAGTGGTATAGTCCATGGTGACTTGTGGGTGGTATAGTCCATGGTGACTTGTGGGTGGTATAGTCCATGGTGACTTGTGGGTGGTATAGTCCATGGTGACTTGTAAGTGGTATAGTCCATGGTGACTTGTGTGTGGTACAGTCCACGGTGACTTGTGTGTGGTATAGTCCATGGTGACTTGTGGGTGGTATAGTCCATGTTGACTTGTGGGTGGTGTAGTGAGTGGTATAGTCCATGGTGACTTGTGAGAGGCATAGTCTATGGTGACTTGTGGGTTGTATAGTCTATGGTGACTTGTGGGTTGTATAGTCCATGGTGAGTGGTATAGACCAATGGTATAGTCCATTGTGACTTGTGGGTGGTATAGTCCATGGTGACTTGTGGGTGGTATAGTGAGTGGTATAGTCCATGGTGACTTGTGGGTGGTATAGTCCATGGTGACTTGTGGGTAGTATAGTCCATGGTGACTTGTGGGTGGTATAGTCCATGGTGACTTGTGGGTGGTATAGTCCATGGTGACTTGTGAGTGTTGTAGTCCATGGTGACTTGTGGGTGGTATAGTCCATGGTGACTTGTGTGTGGTATAGTCCATGGTGACTTGTGTGTGGTATAGTCCATGGTGACTTGTGGGTAGTATAGTCCATGGTGACTTGTGAGTGGTATAGTCCATGATGACTTGTGGGTAGTATAGTTCATGGTGACTTGTGGGTGGTATAGTCCATGGTGACTTGTGTGTGGTATAGTGAGTGGTATAGTCCATGGTGACTTGTGAGTGGTATAGTCCATGGTGACCTGTGAGTGGTATAGTGAGTGGTATAGTCCATGGTGACTAGTGAGTGGTATAGTCCATGGTGACTTGTGTGTGATATAGTGAGTGGTATAGTCCATGGTGACTTGTGAGTGGCATAGTCTATGGTGACTTGTGGGTTGTATAGTCCATGGTGACTTGTGGGTGGTATAGTCCATGGCGACTTGTGAGTGGTATAGTCCATGGTGACTTGTGGGTGGTATAGTCCATGGTGACTTGTGGGTGGTATAGTCCATGGTGACTTGTGTGTGGTATAGTCCATGGTGACTTGTGAGTGGTATAGTCCATGGTGACTTGTGGGTGGTATAGACCATGGTGACTTGTGTGTGGTATAGTCCATGGTGACTTGTGGGTGGTATAGTGAGTGGTATAGTCCATGGTGACTTGTGTGTGGTATAGTCCATGGTGACTTGTGAGTGGTATAGTCCATGGTGACTTGTGGGTGGTATAGACCATGGTGACTTGTGGGTGGTATAGTCCATGGTGACTTGTGGGTGGTATAGTCCATGGTGACTTGTGTGTGGTATAGTCCATGGTGACTTGTGAGTGGTATAGTCCATGGTGACTTGTGGGTGGTATAGACCATGGTGACTTGTGAGTGGTATAGTCCATGGAGACTTGTGTGTGGTATAGTCTATCGTGACTTGTGTGTGGTATAGTCCATGGTGACTTGTGTGTGGTATAGTCCATGGTGACTTGTGGGTGGTATAGTCTATGGTGACTTGTGTGTGGTATAGTCTATGGTGACTTGTGTGTGGTATAGTCCATGGTGGCTTGTGGGTGGTATAGTCCATGGTGACTTATGTGTGGTATAGTCCATGGTGACTTGTGGGTGGTATAGTCTATGGTGACTTGTGGGTGGTATAGTCCATGGTGACTTGTGGGTGGTATAGTCTATGGTGACTTGTGTGTGGTATAGTCTATGGTGACTTGTGTGTGGTATAGTCCATGGTGACTTGTGTGTGGGAGAGTCCATGGTGACTTGTGAGTGGTATAGTCCATGGTGACTTGTGAGTGGTATAGTCCATTGTGACTTGTGTGTGGTATAGTCTATGGTGACTTGTGGGTGGTATAGACCATGGTGACATGTGTGTGGTATAGTCCATGGTGACTTGTGTGTGGTATAGTCTATGGTGACTTGTGGGTGGTATAGACCATGGTGACTTGTGTGTGGTATAGTCCATGGTGACTTGTGAGTGGTATAGTCCATGGTGACTTGTGGGTGGTATAGTCCATGGTGACTTGTGGGTGGTATAGTCCATGGTGACTTGTGGGTGGTATAGTCCATGGTGACTTGTGGGAGGTATAGTCCATGGTGACTTGTGAGTGGTATAGTCCATGGTGACTTGTGAGTGATATAGTCCCTGGTGACTTGTGAGTGATATAGTCCATAGTGACTTGTGTGTGGTATAGACCATGGTGACTTGTGAGTGATATAGTCCATGGTGACTTGTGAGTGATATAGTCCATGGTGACTTGTGTGTGGCATAGACCATGGTGACTTGTGAGTGATATAGTCCATGGTGACTTGTGAGTGATATAGTCCATGGTGACTTGTGAGTGATATAGTCCATGGTGACTTGTGAGTGATATAGTCCATGGTGACATGTGTGTGGTATAGACCATGGTGACTTGTGAGTGGTATAGTCCATGGTGACTTGTGAGTGATATAGTCCATGGTGACTTGTGTGTAGTATAGACCATGGTGACTTGTGAGTGATATAGTCCATGGTGACTTGTGAGTGATATAGTCCATGGTGACTTGTGAGTGATATAGTCCATGGTGACTTGTGAGTGATATAGTCCATGGTGACTTGTGTGTGGTATAGACCATGGTGACTTGTGAGTGGTATAGTCCATGGTGACTTGTGAGTGGTATAGTCTATGGTGACTTGTGAGTGGTATAGTCCATGGTGACTTGTGAGTGGTATAGTCTATGGTGACTTGTGGGTGGTATAGTCCATGGTGACTTGTGGGTGGTATAGTCCATGGTGACTTGTGGGTGGTATAGTCCATGGTGACTTTTGAGTGGTATAGTCCATGGTGATTTGTGGGTGGTATAGTCTATGGTGACTTGTGGGTGGTATAGTCCATGGTGACTTGTGAGTGGTATAGTCCATGGTGACTTGTGGGTGGTATAGTCCATGGTGACTTGTGGGTGGTATAGTCCATGGTGACTTGTGGGTGGTATAGTCCATGGTGACTTGTGAGTGGTATAGTCCATGGTGACTTGTGGGTGGTATAGTCCATGGTGACTTGTGGGTGGTATAGTCCATGGTGACTTGTGGGTGGTATAGTGAGTGGTATAGTCCATGGTGACTTGTGGGTGGTATAGTCCATGGTGACTTGTGAGTGGTATAGTCCATGGTGACTTGTGGGTGGTATAGTCCATGGTGACTTGTGGGTGGTATAGTCCATGGTGACTTGTGGGTGGTATAGTGAGTGGTATAGTCCATGGTGACTTGTGGGTGGTATAGTCCATGGTGACTTGTGGGTGGTATAGTCCATGGTGACTTGTGGGTGGTATAGTCCATGGTGACTTGTGGGTGGTATAGTGAGTGGTATAGTCCATGGTGACTTGTGAGTGGTATAGACCATGGTGACTTGTGGGTGGTATAGTCCATGGTGACTTGTGGGTGGTATAGTTCATGGTGACTTTTGGGTGGTATAATGAGTGGTATAGTCCATGGTGACTTGTGGGTGGTATAGTCCACGGTGACTTGTGGGTAGTATAGTCCATGGTGACTTGTGAGTGGTATAGTGAGTGGTATAGTCCATGGTGACTTGTGAGTGGTATAGTTCATGGTGACTTGTGTGTGGTATAGTGAGTGGTATAGTCCATGGTGACTTGTGAGTGGCATAGTCTATGGTGACTTGTGGGTTGTATAGTCCATGGTGACTTGTGGGTGGTATAGTCCATGGTGACTTGTGGGTGGTATAGTCCATGGCGACTTGTGAGTGGTATAGTCCATGGTGACTTGTGGGTGGTATAGTCCATGTTGACTTGTGGGTGTTATAGTCCATGGTGACTTGTGTGTGGTATAGTCCAAGGTGACTTGTGAGTGGTATAGTCCATGTTGACTTGTGGGTGGTATAGTCTATGGTGACTTGTGTGTGGTATAGTCCATGGTGACTTGTGTGTGGTATAGTCCATGGTGACTTGTGAGTGGTATAGTCCATGGTGACTTGTGTGTGGTATAGTCCATGGTGACTTGTGAGTGGTATAGTCCATGGTGACTTGTGTGTGGTATAGTCCATGGTGACTTGTGGGTGGTATAGTCTATGGTGACTTGTGAGTGGTATAGTCCATGGTGACTTGTGTGTGGTATAGTCCATGGTGACTTGTGTGTGGTATAGTCCATGGTGACTTGTGGGTGGTATAGTCTATGGTGACTTGTGAGTGGTATAGTCCATGGTGACTTGTGTGTGGTATAGTCCATGGTGACTTGTGGGTGGTATAGTCCATGGTGACTTGTGAGTGGTATAGTCCATGGTGACTTGTGTGTGGTATAGTCCATGGTGACTTGTGAGTGGTATAGTCCATGGTGACTTGTGAGTGGTATAGTCCATGGTGACTTGTTGGTGGTATAGTCCATGGTGACTTGTGTGTGGTATAGTCCATGGTGACTTGTGTGTGGTATAGTCCATGGTGACTTGTGAGTGGTATAGACCATGGTGACTTGTGTGTGGTATAGTCCATGGTGACTTGTGGGTGGTATAGTCCATGGTGACTTGTGGGTGGTATAGTCCATGGTGACTTGTGTGTGGGATAGTCTATGGTGACTTGTGAGTGGGATAGTCCATGGTGACTTGTGGGTGGTATAGTCCATGGTGACTTGTGTGTGGTATAGTCCATGGTGACTTGTGGGTGGTATAGTCCATGGTGACTTGTGAGTGGTATAGACCATGGTGACTTGTGTGTGGTATAGTCCATGGTGACTTGTGGGTGGTATAGTCCATGGTGACTTGTGGGTGGTATAGTCTATGGTGACTTGTGGGTGGTATAGTCCATGGTGACTTGTGAGTGGTATAGACCATGGTGACTTGTGTGTGGGATAGTCCATGGTGACTTGTGGGTGGTATAGTGAGTGGTATAGTCCATGGTGACTTGTGGGTGGTATAGTCCATGGTGACTTGTGTGTGGTATAGTCCATGGTGACTTGTGGGTGGTATTGTCCATGGTGACTTGTGGGTGGTATAGTCCATGGTGACTTGTGGGTGGTATAGTCCATGGTGACTTGTGGGTGGTATAGTCTATGGTGACTTGTGGGTGGTATAGTCCATGGTGACTTGTGGGTGGTATTGTCAATGGTGACTTGTGTGTGGGATAGTCCATGGTGACTTGTGGGTGGTATTGTCCATGGTGACTTGTGGGTGGTATAGTCCATGGTGACTTGTGGGTGGTATAGTCCATGGTGACTTGTGTGTGGTATAGTCCATGGTGACTTGTGAGTGGTATAGTCCATGGTGACTTGTGAGTGGTATAGACCATGGTGACTTGTGTGTGGTATAGTCCATGGTGACTTGTGAGTGGTATAGACCATGGTGACTTGTGTGTGGTATAGTCCATGGTGACTTGTGAGTGGTATAGTCCATGGTGACTTGTGAGTGGTATAGACCATGGTGACTTGTGTGTGGTATAGTCCATGGTGACTTGTGAGTGGTATAGTCCATGGTGACTTGTGTGTGGTATAGTCCATGTTGACTTGTGTGTGGTATAGTCCATGGTGACTTGTGAGTGGTATAGTCCATGTTGACTTGTGTGTGGTGTTGCCATGTGA
>NC_091174.1:45471203-45492487 GCF_040958095.1 Procambarus clarkii | reverse complement strand
AGAGGGTGTATTAGTTAGGGGGGAATAGGGGGTAGGTGGGGGTAGGTGGGGGTTTTGGGGTAGAAGAGGGGAAGAGGGAGATGGGGGAAGGTGTTAGGGGTCACAGGTGAGGGGGTTAAATGTGGGCTGGAGGTGCAAAGGAGGGGTGAGGGTTGGGTGGGGTTTGGGGGTGAGTGAAAGAGGGGTGCAGTGGAAGCTGGGATGGAGCAGATGGAAGTGAAGGCAATGGGGTAGAAAGGGCAGGGGAGTAGGAGGGGGTAGTAGGGGAGGGGGGGATGTGAAGGTGGGTTTGGGGAGGGCATGGCTTGACCCACTGGGGTCGTTGACAGGTGTGATGTTGCATGGGCAGGGGAGTTGTTGGAGAAGTTCAAATGTGGAATGGGCAGGGGAGTTTTAGGAGGGATAAGGCAGGGAGGAGGTATAGGAGGGCTGAGTTGGTGAGGATGTGACCTGGGAGGTGGCCTGAGAGCTGACCTGGGAGGTGGCCTGGGAGGTGGCCTGGGAGGTGACCTGGGAGGTCAGGATACCTGAGAGGCTAGGGGTACGGTGTCGTGCTTGCCATCTACTCTTGTGGGCTATTTGCTCATCTTTCGTCATAAACTTTTCAATAAACACATTGTAATGGGTTTCACTTCCTCTGAGTAAATGCTTGTTCCTCATTTTGTACTCCACAGCCTCCTCATTGGAGAATTGCACCAGAACCGGTCTATTCTTGGTACAATTGTAAGGTCCAACCCGGCGGCTGATATCAACCTCATTTTCTGCCATTAATGCTTCAATACATCTCAATATCTCATGCAATTCATATTTTTCCATTTCTATCCTTTCTTGTCTTGTTGGTGCCCCAGATTCGAATAGCCCGTGTATTATAATGGTTCTTCTCCTCAGTAATTCATTGTCATACTGGTAGCCCGTCCCTTGGGGATTCCCAACCACACTCACTAACCCATCCCCCCCCCCCCTAATCCTCTGTCCTTAGCCATGCTGTTAATCCTTCCTAATTCGTTTGAGATCCGAGCACATTCCCTCTCCCAGTCCTCTCTTCCCTTCCTAATCTCTTCCTGAATATAGAGCATAAGCTCCTGTTTCTGCCTCTCTACTGCATCATGTATTTGCTGAAAAAAACTCACTTTTTATCCCTTGGATTAGACCCTCCATCCAATCGCTCCTTCTCTCTACAAATTTACCTATTAATTTGTCTATAAATATGTCCTCCTCCTCGTCCCTGCTGGTGATTGACCTTGAACCCCTTCCTGATCTTGTCATTGCAGTAACAACCTAGCCAAAAAAGGCGCTCCTCAATACCTTGCACAATCTGCAGCACAAACAGGCGAGAAAGTACTCCACGCGGCTGGTCAAGATGTGAGGTCGCTGCGTTCCGCGTCACAGCTGGTCAGGTCACGTCCACGCTAGTCGGCTCCACAATTCTACAATGCCACCATGTACTCAACACTTATTTTCAATGGTGTTGTTTCTACTGTTTTTCTTCACTTTCTTGTGGTTTGAGTGAGCTTACTAGTTATTCAATCACTCATATACACTCATATGCGCATATACACTGATTATCCCACCCAATTCACTAGCTTCCCAGAGGAGGAGCTTCCCAGACCCTTCTGCCCACCGCGGCTGTCTGACCACAACTGGCTGCGTGTGTGTGTGAGTGTGTGTTTGTGTGTGTGTGTGTGTGTGTGTGTGTGTGTGTGTGTGTGTGTGTGTGTGTGTGTGTGTGTGTGTGTGTGTGTGTGTGTGTGTGTGTGTGTGTACTCACCTAGTTGTACTCACCTAGTTGTGCTTGCGGGGGTTGAGCTCTGGCTCTTTGGTCCCGCCTCTCAACCGTCAATCAACAGGTGTCCAGGTTCCTGAGCCTATTGGGCTCTATCATATCTACACTTGAAACTGTGTATGGAGTCAGCCTCCACCACATTGCTTCCTAATGCATTCCATTTGTCAACCACTCTGACACTAAAAAAGTTCTTTCTAATATCTCTGTGGCTCATTTGGGCACTCAGTTTCCACCTGTGTCCCCCAGTGCGTGTGCCCCTTGTGTTAAATAGCCTATCTTTATCAACCCTGTCGATTCCCTTGAGAATCTTGAATGTGGTGATCATGTCCCCCCTAACTCTTCTGTCTTCCAACGAAGTGAGGTTCAATTCCCGTAGTCTCTCCTCGTAGCTCATACCTCTCAGCTCGGGTACTAGTCTGGTGGCAAACCTTTGAACCTTTTCCATTTTAGTCTTATGCTTGACTAGATATGGACTCCATGCTGGTGCCGCATACTCCAGGATTGGTCTGACATATGTGGTATATAATGTTCTGAAAGATTCCTTACACAAGTTTGTAAAGGCCGTTCTTATGTTAGCCAACCTGGCATATGCTGCTGCTGTTATCCTCTTGATATGAGCATCAGGGGACAGGTCTGACGTGATATCAACCCCCAGGTCTTTCTCTCTCTCGGACTCTTGAAGAATTTCATCTCCCAAATGGTACCATGTATCTGGGCTCCTGCTTCCTACCCCTATCTTCATTACATTACATTTGCTTGTGTTAAACTCTAAAAGCCATTTGTTCAACCATTCCTGCAGCTTGTCCAGGTCTTCTTGAAGCCTCAAGCTGTCCTCCTCTGTCTTAATCCTTCTCATAATTTTGGCGTCGTCAGCAAACATTGAGAGGAATGAGTCTATACCCTCTGGGAGATCATTTACGTATATCAGAAACAGGATAGGTCCAAGTACAGAGCCCTGTGGGACTCCCGTGGTGACTTCACGCCAGTCTGAGGTCTCACCCCTCACTGTAACTCTCTGCTTCCTATTGTTTAGGTACTCCGTTATCCACTGGAGCGCCCTACCAGTTACTCCTGCCTGTTTCTCTAGCTTATGCATCAACCTTTTATGGGGTACTGTGTCAAAGGCTTTCTGACAGTCCAAAAAAAATGCAATCCGCCCACCCTTCTCTCTTTGGCTTAATCTTTGTCACCTAATCGTAGAATTCTATCAATCCTGTAAGGCAAGATTTACCCTCCCTGAACCCATGTTGATGGGTTGTCACGAAGTCTCTTCTCTCCAGATGTGTTACTAGATTTTTTCTCACAATCTTCTCCATCACCTTGCATGATATACAAGTTAAGGACACTGGCCTGTAGTTCAGTGCCTCTTGTCTGTCACCCTTTTTGTATATTGGTACTACATCAGCAGTCTTCCATATTTCTGGTAGGTCCCCCGTTTCCAGTGACCTACTATACACTATGGAGAGTGGTAAGCAAAGTGCTCCTGCACACTCTTTCAATACCCATGGCGAGATTCCATCCGGCCCAACGGCTTTTCTCACATCCAGCTCCAATAGGTGTTTCTTGACCTCATCTCTTGTAATTTCGAACCTATCCAAGGTCACCTGGTTTGCTGCCACATCTTCTAGCGCCGTGACATCTCCCTGTTCTATTGTAAAGACCTCCTGGAACCTTTTGTTGAGTTCTTCACACACCTCTTTGTCATTCTCTATGTACCTGTCCTCGCCCACCCTAAGTTTCATCACCTGTTCCTTCACTGTTGTCTTCCTCCTGATGTGACTGTGTAGTAGCTTTGGTTCGGTTTTGGTTTTATTAGCTATATCATTTTCATACCTTTTCTCAGCTGCTCTTCTCACACTGACATACTCGTTCCTGGTTCTCTGGTATCTCTCTCTACTTTCTGGTGTTCTGTTATTACGGAGGTTCCTCCATGCCCTTTTGTTCAGCTCCTTTGCTTTCATACATTCCCTATTAAACCACGGATTCTTCCTTTGCTTCTCTGTTTTTTCCTGTCGGGCTGGGACAAACTTGCTTACAGCCTCCTCACATTTTTGGGTGACATAGTCCATCATGTCTTTTACGGACTTGGTTCCGAGTTCTTCGTCCCAATGTATATCCCATAGGAATTTATTCATTCCCTCATAGTTTCCCTTTCGGTACGCCAGCCCTTTGGTTCCCAGTTCTTTTTTTTTTTTTTTTTTTTTGTGTGTGTGTGTGTGTGTGTGTGTGTGTGTGGTGTGTGTGTGTGTGTGTGTGTGTGTGTGTGTGTGTGTGTGTGTGTGTGTGTGTGTGTGTGTGTGTGTGTGTGTGTGTGTGTGTGTGTGTGTGTGTGTGTGTGAGTGTGTGTGTGTGTGTGTGTGATGCCTCATCATCCTACTTGCTGGCAGCGGACAGAGAAGTGGAGAATGCTCTTTGTCATTTTCCTGATAAATATTGCCGTTTTGAACTATACATTTATATTTTCCTCAAGAGAAATACTCTGTCCCACCGAGTAAGTGAACGTGAGAGCATTGCTGTCACTTAGCAGACCAACCCAACGGGCTATCTTGAGGTTATCTTGAGATGATTTCGGGGCTTTAGTGTCCCCGTGGCACGGTCCTCGACTAGGCCTCCACCCCCTGGAAGCAGCCCGTGACAGCTGACTAACACCCAGGTACTTATTTTACTGCTAGGTAACAGGGGCATAGGGTGAAAGAAACTCTGCCCATTGTTTCTCGCCGGCGCCTGGGATCGAACCCAGGACCACAGGATCACAAGTCCAGCGTGCTTTCCGCTCGGCCGACCGGCTCCCATCCATGTCTCCGGGCGGAGACAATGCTTGCATACATACATACTTACATTATGTTTACCTGTACTCCTTGTTTTATTCAGAAATAGAGAAGAACCTGAGTGATACTGTAATAATATCAAAGTGCTGGAGATTATGAAAAGCTCTGTCAACAGGTACCATTTCCGGTCTACCCCTAACTCCGCTGCCCAAGCGGGCGCCTGGCTGAGACAACAGCTAACGGTCATCTTGTGGTTTTGGGGTACACCCGATGTACAGTGGAAAATGTTTAGTATGTTTTCTACCTTTGTGAGAGAAACACCTTACGCCTTGGCTCTGCTACGTCACGCTTAAGTAAGTTTTCATTATTTTACTGCTAAAATCCTTCTTATCCACTGCTGGACCTTTTCCTTTATTTTTTAAGTTGTTTTATTATTATTATTATTATTATTATTATTATTATTATTATTATTATTATTATTATTATTATTATTATTATTATTATTATACATCAATCTCCCTATGTCCCCTCCTGCACCTCCTGCAGCCTCTCCTCCTCCTGAAGCTACTTCCTTGCTCCTTGCTCCTGCAGCTGCTGCTGCTGGGGAGCTTTCTCCTGCTTCCTTTGCCACTACTGCTGCTGCTGCTCCTCCTCCTCCTCCTGCTGTTGGTGAAGCTCCTCCTCCTGCTGCTAGTGCCTCTCTTCCTTAAAGTTCTGTTATCCCTCTCCTCCTCCTGCTGCTGCTGCAGCTGCTTCCCTATTTATTCCTTATTCTTCTTGTATTCTATATTGCTCACCTCCTAATCCACATCCTAATCACATCGTTCTTCTTGCCACTCTCAGAGTCGTGTTCGCTCCTAATCACAATCTCCCTCCCTCTGTCAAAAAAGTTGTGGGCGGAGCCTAAAATCTTTATGACCCTTTCACCCACTCACCGCCATCTTTAGACTTCATTCTCCTCCCACTTCTCTATCTACCAATCTCATCCTCTCATTTACTACAGAAAATGGCTCTTTTCCTAAATTTCAACAGAAAACGTCAAATTTCGTCTAATGAAAAAAAAATACTTACTACGTTCTCTCGACCTTCTCACAACAATACACACCTCACTCGAACACTACTTAGTCTATATTTATCGTACATCGGACAACATGTCCCCCGAAAGTCACCCTATGTTGCCCCAAACGTTCCCACAACGTTATCACAACTTTCACCGTGTCCGAAACCACTCCATCCCAAAATGGAGGGGACGGTCTACGTCGTAAATCTCCCTACTTGTGTATGGTGAGAGGCGAGGTCTGGTCCAGGCACAGATGTCGTACTCCTATTTAGTGGTCCTCGTAGCACAATCCAACACTTCCACAAAATTGGTATTGCCTGTGCATTGTCTTATACACCGTACTATCACTACACACTGACTGTCCTCTGTATCTCTTTGATGTCCAGAGATATGACTACTTATTCGAGGAGCGCGGCTCCACATGTGTTCCCAGTCCCTACGCCCCTGTGTCGGGCACTCGTACAAGTGTGTGTGTGTGTGTGTGTGCATGTGTGTACATGTGTGCGTGTGTGCACATGTGTGTGTGTGTGTGGGCTTGTGTGTACATGTTTGCATGTTCGTGTGTCTTCGGTTGCATACTTGTGTGTGAACATCTGTATGTACATCATGCTTGCGTATGTGTTATGCATGTGTGTTTCTTGGTGCACATGTGTGTTTATCTCAATGTATGGTACTTACCTAAATTGGTTTCTCTGCCCTCGCTTATCAAGTAGTTCTTCGTGGCGGTGATGATCATTTCTGGCTTCCCTGCGAACTCTGGTTGTGATAACAAAATTCTGATAAGAGAGACTTCGCTCACCAACACAAATCTGAAAGATGAACCTCTGTCGAATTATGAGATATCTACTCTCTCTCTCTCTCTCACACATTCTCTCTCTCTCTCTCTCTCTCTCTCTCTCTCTCTCTCTCTCTCTCTCTCTCTCTCTCTCTCTCTCTCTCTCTCTCTCTCTCTCTCTCTCTCTCTCTCTCTCTCTCTCTCTCTCTCTATATATATATGTACATATATATATATATATATATATATATATATATATATATATATATATATATATATATATATATATATATATATATATATATATATATATATGTGTGTGTGTGTGTATGTATATCACGAAAATAAACACGTGATTAAGAATGTGACAATGTCAGACCACGGAGGAAAAATGAAATCACCTTCTGAAGATGTAAAAATAAAATCTCCTTCTGAAGATGTATTTAATATACGAAAGTACTTAAGGAAATTCCTGTTTCATTTTTCCTCCATGGTCTGACATTGTCATATATATATGTATATATATATATATATATATATATATATATATATATATATATATATATATATATGTCGTACCTATATATATATATATATATATATGTCGTACCTATATATATATATATATATATATATATATATATATATATATATATATATATATATATATGTATATATATATATATATATATATATATATATATATATATATATATATATATATATATATATATATATATATATATATATGTCGTACCTAGTAGCCAGAATGCACTTCTCAGCCTACTATGCAAGGCCCGATTTGCCTAATAAGCCAAGTTTTCATGAATTAATTGTTTTTCGACTACCTAACCTACCTAACCTAACCTAACCAAACTTTTTCTTGTACCTAACCTAACCTAACCTATAAAAATAGGTTAGGTTGGGTTGGTTAGGTTCGGTCATTATATCTACGTTAATTTTAACTCCAATAAAACAAAATTGACCTCATACATAATGAAATGGGTAGCTGTATCATTTCATCAGAAAAAAATTAGAGAAAATATATTAATTCAGGAAAACTTGGCTTATTAGGCAAATCGAGCCCTGCATAGCAGGCCGAGTACGAGGTTCTGGCTACTAGGTACATCATATATATATATATATATATATATATATATATATATATATATATATATATATATATATATATATATATATATATATATATATATATATATATTAGATATATATATATTAGAAGCTATCAAAGCAACATCGGCCAGAACCTTGCAACACATCCCTAAAGCAGCCCGCCCCCATGCAGCAGCCAAATTATCTGCCCTCCTGAGAAAGGTCAACGACTCTCCTGGAACGACCCAAGCATGGCACAACCTCCTAATGTTTGGCAACATATGTCTAGCCACCCCTGCAAGGAGAGACAAAACCTTAGCTGCCTCAGTCATCAAAGCTATAAATGATTTTCCCAGGGAGGACAACCAGGTGCGCCTTCCCACTCGCGCGAGAAATACCCACGGCAGGAAGAGCAACAGTGGCATATCCGAGACATCAAAAATCAGAACATCAGTCACCAAGAAAATAGAAGAAGGAAACACTATTGGCGCAATACGAGTCATCACCAGTGAGGACTCAATTGCCGACAGAGATGCCGCAACAGCTCAAGCCCTAAGGGAGAAACACCCACCCAGGGCTCCGCGTGAGGACGACATTGTACAAGTGGGGGCTACCGGAGCAGAACCTCTCTGGGTGGCTGAATCTGTGGTCCATAAAGCAGCCATGTCCTTCCCTACAGGATCAGCAGGTGGGTTCACAGGACTAAAACCCAACCACCTCAAGCAAATGCTCAACCCTGCACAGGGTGACATTGCAAAGAACCTCTTGGTGGAACTAACCAGATTCACCAACACATGTCTAGCTGGCAACATACCAGCGTCCATAAGACCTATCTTTTTTGGAGCATCTCTCTGTGCTCTAAAGAAAAAGGATGGAGGGATCAGGCCAATAGCTGTGGGCAATTCTCTCCGGCGTCTCGTCGCAAAGGCAGCTGCAAGAACAGTTAGTGATGCAACGGCCAACATGCTGAAGCCAAAACAGCTCGGGTTTGGCATTCCACAAGGGTGTGAGGCGGCAGCCCATGCTGCTCGAGCCTTCATCGCCAACATCACAGACGAAAAGGCCCTTATCAAGCTAGATTTCAAAAATGCCTTCAATTTGGTGCGGAGGGATGCTGTACTCCGTGCGGTTCATAGTCATTTCCCTTCCCTCTACCCTTTTGTACATTCATGCTACAGTATGGATCTTAAGCTACTTTTTGGCGAACATGAAATTGACTCGCGAGAAGGCGTCCAACAGGGTGACCCCCTTGCTCCTCTCCGTTTCTGCTTAGTCATCAAACTAGTCACAGAGGTCCTGTCCAGCGAGCTTAACATCTGGTTCTTGGATGATGGTACCCTAGCTGGTTCCAAAGACTCCCTCCTGGAGGACATCAGAAAAATCCAGGAGCAAGGTGCAGTTTTAGGCCTCACCCTGAACCCTTCTAAATGTGAAATAATATGTTCCAACCAGGGCATCGGAGAGAGAATAGAGGGTCTTCTGCCAAATATCCATAAAACTAAACCTGAAGACAGCACACTCCTAGGAGCTCCCCTGGGGTTGAAAGCTATCGATGAGGTCCTTGATAAGAAAATCGCCGACCTTAAGAGGATGGATGGGAGGATTGAGGATATTGATGCTCATGATGCACTCTACCTCATCACCAGATGTCTGTCCCTCCCCAGGTTAACCTACTTTCTGAGGTGTTCACCATCTTACAGTAGCCAAAAACTAAGGGAGTATGACCGGTTACTGAAATCAATGCTAGAAAAAGCCCTTAACCTCTCTCTCGATGACCTACAGTGGAAACAAACCTCTCTTCCCGTAAGACTTGGGGGCCTCGGAGTTCGAACAGCAACGCAAATCGCTGTTCCAGCCTTCCTGTCCTCCTTATCAGCATCCGACGACCTTGTGAAGGAAATTCTACCTGCCCACTTACATCAGCTGGCAGGTGTACATGATTCCAATTTTACACGCTGTGCCACAGAGTGGGCCTCTCGTGCAGGCCAATCACCTCAACCACCATCCCCAAAAGCCCACAGACAATCCAGCTGGGATGGCCCCATTGTAGACCAAGTTGCTGCAGAGTGCCTGGGTGCTGCAACAACACAACACAACATTGCTCGCCTCACAGCAGTAGCAGCACCACATGCAGGGGATTTCCTGTTAGCAACCCCAATGTCGGCAACTGGCACGCGTCTCACACCACACGCCCTCCGAATTGCTGTGGCCCTCTGCCTTGCTGCCCCAATCCACACCAGATATAGGTGTATTTGCGGCGAGGTGGTGGCTGACAGGTACGGCCACCATGGCCTACTCTGCCAAAGCACAGGGGGATGGCACTCGAGGCACAATGAAGATAACGACATCATCAAGAGGAGCCTCACCACAGCTGGATGCCCAGCTGAAAGAGAGCCCCGTTACCTAACGCCCCGTAACTCTGATGCTCTTATTGGTCGCCCGGATGGTATCACAGTGAACCCCTGTAAGAATGGCAAGCAGTTGGTATGGGACTACACGTGCGTATCAACACTGGCTAACACCTACATTAACCTCAGTATTGCACAACCAGGTGGCGCTGCCACCCACAGGGAAGCAGCCAAATCCCGTAAGTATAGAGAACTGGATCACCACTACAAATTTGTCCCCATTGCTTCTGAGACACTCGGCGCCTGGGGTAAAAGTGCTACCAGTTTTTTGAAGGAACTGGGTTCTAGGCTCATTGAAACAACAAGGGACCCAAGAGCTGCAAGCCTTCTTTTCCAGCGCCTCAGTGTGGCGATACAGAGGAGAAATGCGCACTGCATCCAGGGTTCCTGCCCGCCATCTGAGGAGCTGGAGGAACTTGACAACCTATGATAACCATCTTTGTAACCCGTATGTAACTCCTTTTTTGTAACAAAGTTCAAATAAAGTAAATATATATGTGTACATACAAAAGAATGGGGGTGGTAGGAGAAGATAATATTAGTGTTCAGTGAGAAACCACAAGGTCTCCTCTGAATACTTTTTATTTTCTTCTCCGAGGCTATGGGTCCCGACATTGGCACCAGAGGTGGTATCCTCACAAAAAAAAAAAAAAAAAATATATATATATATATATATATATATATATATATATATATATATATATATATATATATATATATATGTCGTACCTAATAGCCAGAATGCACTTCTCGGCCTACTATGCAGGGCCCGATTTGCCTAATAAGCCAAGTTTTCCTGAATTAATATATTTTCTCTAATTTTTTTTTTATGAAATGATAAATCTACCCATTTCAGTATGCATGAGGTCAATTATTTTTTATTGGATTTAAAATTAACGCAGATATATGACCGAACCTAACCAACCCCACCTAACCTAACCTAACCTATCTTTATAGGTTAGGTTAGGTTAGGTAGCCGATAAAGTTAGGTTAGGTTAGGTTAGGTAGGTTAGGTAGTCGAAAAACAATTAATTCATGAAAACTTGGCTTATTAGGCAAATCGGGCCTTGCATAGTAGGCTGACAAGTGCGTTCTGGCTACTAGGTACGACATATATATATATATATATATATATATATATATATATATATATATATATATATATATATATATATATATATATATGTCGTACCTAGTAGTCAGAATGCACTTCTCGGCCTACTATGCAAGGCCCGATTTGCCTAATAAGCCAAGTTTTCCTGAATTAATATATTTTCTCTAATTTTTTTCTTATGAAATGATAAAGCTACCCATTTCATTATGTATGAGGTCAATTTTTTTTAGTGGACTTAAAATTAACGTAGATATTATGACCGAACCTAACCAACCCTACCTAACCTAACCTAACCTATCTCTATAGGTTAGGTTAGGTTAGGTTAGGTAGCCGAAAAAGTTAGGTTAGGTTAGGTTAGGTAGGTTAGGTAGTCGAAAAACAATTAATTCATGAAAACTTGGCTTAATAGGCAAATTTGGCCTTGCATAGTAGGCTGAGAAGTGCGTTCTGGCTACTAGGTACGACATATATATATATATATATATATATATATATATATATATATATATATATATATATATATATATATATATATATATATTATTAAATATGACCGAAAAGGTAAGATTAATAATTCTAACACGAATTTTCTGAATCTTTCGTACATTTCTTTTCACTGTTGGAGGTAATTCAAAAATCAATTCTCCAAAATTCATTTTTATTTCTAGTCTGACGCGACACGAGCACGTTTCGTAAAACTTATTACATTTTCAAAGACTTTAGTTTACAAATACACAACTGAATAGAACTTACGCATCTCAGATTTTGTATATATCTACATTTGAGTGAGGTGGATGGGGTGAGGTGGCATTAATAGGGTATTAATTTCATCAACACAAGACAGAACAAGAGGTGGCATTAATAGGGTATTAATTTCATCAACACAAGACAAAACAAGAGGTGGCATTAATAGGGTATTAATTTCATCAACACAAGACAGAACACGAAACAATGGGTATTGAAATGGAAGTGATTGTAGAAAGCCTATTGGTCCATATTTCTTGATGCTTCTATATTGGAGTGGAGTCTTGAGGTGGGTAGAATATAGTTGTGCATTAATTGGCTGTTGATTGCTGGTGTTGACTTCCTAATGTGTAGTGCCTCGCAAACGTCAAGCCGCCTGCTATCGCTGTATCTATCGATGATTTCTGTGTTGTTTACTAGGATTTCTCTGGCGATGGTTTGGTTGTGGGGTGAGATTATATGTTCCTTAATGGAGCCCTGTTGTTTATGCATCGTTAAACGCCTAGAAAGAGATGTTGTTGTCTTGCCTATATACTGGGTTTTTTGGAGCTTACAGTCCCCAAGTGGGCATTTGAAGGCATAGACGACGTTGGTCTCTTTTAAAGCGTTCTGCTTTGTGTCTGGAGAGTTTCTCATGAGTAGGCTGGCCGATTTTCTGGTTTTATAGTAAATCGTCAGTTGTATCCTCTGATTTTTGTCTGTAGGGATACCGTTTCTATTAACAATATCTTTCAGGACCCTTTCCTCTGTTTTATGAGCTGTGGAAAAGAAGTTCCTGTAAAATAGTCTAATAGGGGGTATAGGTGTTGTGTTAGTTGTCTCTTCAGAGGTTGCATGGCGTTTCACTTTCCTTCTTATGATGTCTTCGACGAAATCATTGGAGAAGCCGTTGTTGACTAGGACCTGCCTTACCCTACAGAGTTCTTCGTCAACTTCCTTCCATTCTGAGCTGTGGCTTAGAGCACGGTCGACATATGCGTTAACAACACTCCTCTTGTACCTGTCTGGGCAGTCGCTGTTGGCATTTAGGCACATTCCTATGTTCGTTTCCTTAGTGTAGACTGCAGTGTGGAAACCTCCGCTCTTTTCCATGACTGTTACATCTAGAAAGGGCAGCTTCCCATCCTTTTCCATCTCGTAAGTGAAAAGCAGCACGGAACTCTGCTCAAATGCCTCCTTCAGCTCCTGCAGATGTCTGACATCAGGTACCTGCGTAAAAATGTCGTCAACATACCTGCAGTATATGGCCGGTTTCAAGTTCATGTCGACTAAGACTTTTTGCTCGATGGTACCCATGTAGAAGTTGGCAAACAGGACACCTAGGGGAGAACCCATGGCGACCCCATCTACTTGCTTATACATGTGCCCATCCGGGCTCAAGAAGGGTGCCTCTTTAGTACAAGCTTGGAATAGTTTCCTTAGAATATTCTCGGGTATGTCAAGAGGAATACAGGCTGGATCACGATACACTCTGTCGGCTATCATCCCGATTGTCTCGTCCACAGGTACGTTGGTAAACAGCGATTCTACGTCCAACGAGGCTCTTATCCCTGTGGCCCGTGTGCCCCGCAGTAAGTCAACAAATTCCTTTGGAGACTTCAGGCTGAAGGCGCAAGGAACATAAGGAGTCAGCAGGCCGTTGAGTCGCTTCGCCAGTCTGTACGTGGGTGTGGGTATCTGGCTAATGATTGGCCGAAGTGGGTTTCCAGGCTTGTGTGTCTTGACATTTCCATACGCATATCCAGGTTTATATTCCCCAATGATCTTTGGCAGGTGGAGTCCGGATTTCTTGGCGTTCACAGTTTCGATCAGTTTGTTGACCTTTGCTTTCAATTCGGCTGTAGTGTCCTTCGTTACCCTTTGGAACTTAGTTTGGTCAGAGAGTATGAGGTTCATTTTCGCCAGATATTCGTCTTTTTTAAGAATGACATATATTGGCGACTTGTCACCTCTCCTGACAACTATCTCCTTGTTCTCACGAAGGCTTTTAGCTGCCGCTTTGAGCTCGGGGGGACAGTATGGTGCTTCTGTAATTGCCTCGATTCTTTCCTCCTTCTGCAATAAGTTCTGCTTGTAAGGTATCTTTGGTAGTGACCTTCTTTTGTGTCTCGAGGTCGAATATGTCGTCCAACAGAATTTCCAACTCTACTTTCCGGGCCAACTCACTCGGTCTGGACATAACGTGACAGTTTATGCCCAGATTTAGGAGAGTGACTTGGTCCTCAGTGAGGTTAATTCCTGCAAGGTTCATTAAGCCATCTCTTGGTCGTGGAATTGCCATAGGTCCTCCATATAATGTTGTAAATTTCTTGATAATCCTTACAAGGATTATCCTTACACTGATTATTAAGAAACTTACAACATTATATGGAGGGCCTATGGCAATTCCACGACCAAGAGATGGCTTACTGAACCTTGCAGGAATTAACCTCACTGAGGACCAAGTCACTCTCCTAAATCTGGGCATAAACTGTCACGTTATGTCCAGACCGAGTGAGATGGCCCGGAAAGTAGAGTTGGAAATTCTGTTGGACGACATATTCGACCTCGAGACACAAAAGAAGGTCACTACCAAAGATACCTTACAAGCAGAACTTATTGCAGAAGGAGGAAAGAATCGAGGCAATTACAGAAGCACCATACTGTCCCCCGAGCTCAAAGCGGCAGCTAAAAGCCTTCGTGAGAACAAGGAGATAGTTGTCAGGAGAGGTGACAAGTCGCCAATATATGTCATTCCTAAAAAAGACGAATATCTGGCGAAAATGAACCTCATACTCTCTGACCAAACTACGTTCCAAAGGGTAACGAAGGACACTACAGCCGAATTGAAAGCAGAGGTCAACAAACTGATCGAAACTGTGAACGCCAAGAAATCCGGACTCCACCTGCCAAAGATCATTGTGGAATATATACCTGGATATGCGTATGGAAATGTCAAGACACACAAGCCTGGAAACCCACTTCGGCCAATCATTAGCCAGATACCCACACCCACGTACAAACTGGCGAAGCGACTCAACGGCCTGCTGACTCCTTATGTTTCTTGCGGATTCAGCCTGAAGTCTCCAAAGGAATTTGTTGACTTACTGCGGGGCACACGGGCCACAGGGATAAGAGCCTCGTTGGACGTAGAATCGCTGTTTACCAACGTACCTGTGGACGAGACAATCGGGATGATAGCCGACAGAGTGTATCGTGATCCAGTCTGTATTCCTCTTGACATACCCGAGAATATTGTAAGGAAACTACTCCAAGCTTGTACTAAAGAGGCACCCTTCTTGAGCCCGGATGGGCACATGTATAAGCAAGTAGATGGGGTCGCCATGGGTTCTCCCCTAGGTATCCTGTTTGCAAACTTCTACATGGGTACCATCGAGCAAAAAGTCTTAGTCAACATGAACTTGAAACCGGCCATATACTGCAGGTATGTTGACGACATTTTTACACAGGTACCTGATGTCAGACATCTGCAGGAGCTGAAGGAGGCATTTGAGCAGAGTTCCGTGCTGCGTTTCACTTACGAGATGGAAAAAGAATGGGAAGCTGCCTTTCTAGATGTAACAGTCATGGAAAAGAGCGGAGGTTTCCCACTGCAGTCTACACTAAGGAAACGAACATAGGAATGTGCCTAAATGCCAACAGCGACTGCCCAGACAGGTACAAGAGGAGTGTTGTTAACGCATATGTCGACCGTGCTCTAAGCCACAGCTCAGAATGGAAGGAAGTTGACGAAGAACTCTGTAGGGTAAGGCAGGTCCTAGTCAACAACGGCTTCTCCAATGGTTTCGTCGAAGACATCATAAGAAGGAAAGTGAAACGCAATGCAACCTCTGAAGAGACAACTAACACAACACCTATACCCCCTATTAGACTATTTTACAGGAACTTCTTTTCCACAGCTCATAAAACAGAGGAAAGGGTCCTGAAAGATATTGTTAATAGATACGTTATCCCTACAGACAAAAATCAGAGGATACAACTGACGATTTACTATAAAACCAGAAAAACGGCCAGCCTACTCATGAGAAACTCTCCAGACACAAAGCAGGACGCTTTAAAAGAGACCAACGTCGTCTATGCCTTCAAATGCCCACTTGGGGACTGTAAGCTCCAAAAAACCTAGTATATAGGCAAGACAACAACATCTCT
Source organism: Procambarus clarkii (assembly GCF_040958095.1). NCBI lineage: Eukaryota > Metazoa > Arthropoda > Malacostraca > Decapoda > Cambaridae > Procambarus > Procambarus clarkii. The sequence goes on along the minus strand of NC_091174.1, from coordinate 45,476,573 downwards.
TTCTAGGCGTTTAACGATGCATAAACAACAGGGCTCCATTAAGGAACATATAATCTCTTCCCACAACCAAACCATCGCCAGAGAAATCCTAGTAAACAACACAGAAATCATCGATAGATACAGCGATAGCAGGCGGCTTGACGTTTGCGAGGCACTACACATTAAGAAGTCAACACCAGCAATCAACAGCCAATTAATGCACAACTATATTCTACCCACCTCAAGACTCCACTCCAATATAGAAGCATCAAGAAATATGGACCAATAGGCTTTCTACAATCACTTCCATTTCAATACCCATTGTTTCGTGTTCTGTCTTGTGTTGATGAAATTAATACCCTATTAATGCCACCTCTTGTTCTGTCTTGTGTTGATGAAATTAATACCCTATTAATGCCACCTCACCCCATCCACCTCACTCAAATGTAGATATAAACAAAATCGGAGATGCGTAAGTTCTATTCAGTTGTGTATTTGTAAACTAAAGTCTTTGAAAATGTAATAAGTTTTATGAAACGCGCTCGTGTCACGTCAGACTAGAAATAAAAATGAATTTTGGAGAATTGATTTTTGAATTACCCCCAACAGTGAAAAGAAATGTACGAAAGATTGAGAAAATTCGTGTTAGAATTATTAATCTTACTTTTTCGGTCATATTTAATAATATATGTCTACAGGAAAGACTGCTACCAAAATATACTAATATATATAAATATATATATATATATATATATATATATATATATATATATATATATATAAATATATATATATATATATATATATATATATATATATATATATATATATATACACACATATATATATATATATATATATATATATATATATATATATATATATATATATATATATATATATATATATATATATATATATATATATATATATATATATATATATATATAATATATATATTAACAAATTCTTGTCTTTATATAGCTCCCACGACCAATTAAAAGCTCCCCTATTGCGTGAGTCTCAAATAGCCTTTGACAACCAAGTCCAACTCCTGACCTGCATGGGTGGCTTAGTCTCTAATCCCGGAGGAACTGCTTTTACTGACAGGAGAAGGAGCGAGGGGCTTTCTTCTGGCGCCTTAAAACCAGCTGCTCCGGATAGATGGGACTTAACAGCCTGGGAAGGCAACTCATCTAAGGAAAATGAAAACCCTGATTTCAAATCTCCGCTGCTTTGCGGCCATACCCGCTTTTGGGAAAGGCTCAAGGAGTCAAACTCTAGGAAAAATCCGGAGTTTAATCCCCTAAGACAGTTCGTTGTGGACTTCAACCTCATACTGGCAGCTTCTGCGAGGGCACTGGAACAGTGCATATTATTTTTTTTTTCCATTAGAACATTTCAGCAATGTGGCGAGGGGGGACCTGTTAATGGATAACAGCTTCTCTTCCATATTGACAAACCTCAGCTTTGCGCCCTGGAGAGGACACTCCAGTTTCCCCTCACAGCGTCGAACCAACTCGGTGAACGACAGACTTCCATCTTCTGCTCGATTGGCGAAGAGTATGACGCAAGGGGTTGCTTCTGACGGTGGGAGGGGTCGTCATGCTTCACTAGGCAGCTACCACCCACCTCAGGCTGAGCAAACCCCCAGCCTCGCCACGGTTCATTACTCACACTGGGTGCAAGAAAAGGGTGAAAACCGACAAGCGGATCGACAACTTTGCACCAAGCAATACCAAATCCAGAAATAAAATATCAACTGCCCTAAAGCTGGGCACATGGAACGTCAGAACACTGACACTAGGTTTCTCTGGCAACCTGCTAGAAATCAACGACGCCCGAAAAACCGCAGTCATCTATAGGGCGCTGAGCAAACTGCATATGTATATCGTTATTCTTCAAGAGACCAGGCTCCCAGGATCAGAATCTGTGAGAGAGAGGGCCTTCTCCTACTGGCAAGGGAAAACTCCAAATGAGACCAGAAAACATGGTGTGGGATTTGTCATCAGGAATGCACTACTGGGACTATTGGGACACATTATACCACCGACGAGGGGATCCGAACGAATTTTGTCTCTCCAGCTGCACTCCCGAACAGGACCACTCAATGTAATTAGAGAATACACAACAACCCTAACTTCTTCAGCAGAGGCGAAGGAAAAATTCTACAATGATCTCAACAGAATCATAGCGAGAATTTCTAAAAAGGAGCCACTGTTCATCCTCGGCCACTTCAGCACCAGAGTGAGTCCCAATCACAACTCTTGGCCCACTTGTCTGGGTTAATTCGGCATAGGGAGGATGAATGAGAACGGGCCACTTCTGCTAGAAATCAGCTGCCTTCATTATCTCTGTGTCACCAACATGTTCTTTGGCACAAAGCCTCAACATCGAGTCTCCTGGAAACACCCCAGATCCAAGCACAGGCACCAGCTTGACCTGATCCTTTCCAGGCGTACAAGTCTACCCAGTGTCATGGTTATGCATAGCTACCAGAGTGCTGTCTGTGACTTTGACCACTCCTTGGTATGTAGCAAAGTCAAGATGCAAACAAAGATAAATCACCACTCGAAAAAGGAAGGCAGACCTCCCATCGACACCAGCAAGACCCGCAATCAGGACAAGGTGGATGATTTTTCACATACCTTCGAGGAAGCTCTTCCTGGCCTGGCTGGGGTCAACGTTTGTAAAAGATGGGAACACTTCAGAGACGCTGTGTTCAATGTTGCCAAGTCCACCTGCGGCAACAGGAACAGCAGGTCGGCAGACTGGTGTGATGCTTACTCTGAAGAAATGACATAAGTCATCGAAGAGAAGAGAAGAGAAATGCTTTAACATCCTACAAAGCCTGCCCAAGTCAGCGCAACTTACAGATCCATCGAGCAGTTCGCTGCAAAGTCCAGCAGAGCGCCAGGTGATGCGCAAACAACTATTGGCTCTAACTCGGCTCCCAGATATGGACTGCAGCAGATACAGGCAAATGTAAATGGGATGTATGACGGCATTGAACCCTTGGCACAATCCAGAAGACCGTACCCCTGAAATCTGCCACAAGCGAGGTGTTTCAGGACCAGACCCTGCAGCTGAAGCTTGGTCACTCCGAGCTATACACTAGGGAGAATGTGGTCACCGAAGATGCCCTGATCTGCGTGTGTCAATGGAGCTCGACAGCAAACCTACCCTCGAAGAACAGCAAGGCCCTAGACTCTCTTGCCCTTAGTAAAGCTCTTGGAAAAGACGGCACTCCTGGCGAAGCCGTGAAATGTTGCAAAGGTATCCTACTCATGGAGCTGCATGTAATCCTCTGTCCCTACTGGAGAGAAGGAGAGGTGCCAAAGGACATGAGGGACGCCAACATCGTCACACTGTACACGAATAAAGGTGATATGGGCGACTGCAACAATTACCGCGGCATCTCCATCAACATTGTCGGAAAGCTGTTTGCTCAGGTCACATTGAAGAGGCTCCAAGTAATTGCAGAGAGTCTACACCGAATCCCAGTGCGGATTCCGATCAAACAGGTCCACAATCGACATGGTCTTTTCCCTCAGACAAGTGCAGGAGAAATGTACGAAACAGAAGCAACCACTCTTCATAGCCTTCATAGATCTGACGAAGTCCTTCGACCTCGTCAGCAGGAATGGCCTGTTCAAGATCCTCCCCAAGATTGGATGCCCACCCAGGGTTCTCAGCATCACCAGATCCTTCCATGTGAACATGAAGGGCACCGTGGTCTTTGTCGGCTTAGCATCAAATGCCTTCGACATCCAAAGCAGTGTAAAGCAGGGCTGCATACCGGCTTCAACCTTTTTCGGGATTTTCTATGCAGTTATGCTGTAGCACGCCTTCGGATCTGCCACAGAAGGCATCTACCTTCCGGAACCGGTCAGATGAAACCTCTTTAACCTTGCCAAGCTAAGAGCCAGGACAAAGTTTCAGCTGAGGTGTCTGCGCGACTTCCTTTTTAGCTGACGACGTAGTAATCACTGCCAACTCAGCTGAAGACTGAGCTTACAGAGTATATAAAGATCCAGGTTTATAGAGTCTGCGTCCTGAGCACTCTCCTATATGGCAGAGAGTCTTGGACACTCCCTGCTCGTCAGGAAAGAAAGCCGAACGCCTACCACATGCGCTGCTTCCGACATCTTGGACATCTCTTGGCAGGACAAGGTGACAAAGAACAATGTCCTGGGGAGAGCTAGAATCACCAGCATGTATACAATGCTGAAGTAGAGACGAATGCGCTAGCTCGGGCATATGGTGCAAATGGACGACGGAAGGATCCCCAAGGATCTCCTGTACGGAGAGCTAATGCAGGAAAAACAGACAAAAATCAGAGGATACAACTCACGATTTAAAATAAAACCAGAAAAACGGCCAGCCTACTCATGAGAAACTCTCCAGACACAAAGCAGAACGCTTTAAAAGAGACCAACGTCGTCTATGCCTTCAAATGCCCACTTGGGGACTGTAAGCTCCAAAAAAAACAGTATATAGGCAAGACAACAACATCTCTTTCTAGGCGTTTAACGGTGCATAAGCAACAGGGCTCCATTAAGAAACATATAATCTTTTCCCACAACCAAACCATCGCCAGAGAAATCCTAGTAAACAACACAGAAATCATCGATAGATACAGCGATAGCAGACGGCTTGACGTTTGCGAGGCACTGCACATTAAAAAGTCAACACCAGCAATCAACAGCCAATTAATGCACAACTATATTCTACAAACCTCAAGACTCCGCTCCAATATAGAAGCATCAAGAAATATGAACCAATAGGCTTTCTACAATCACTTCCATTTCAATACCCATTGTTTCGTGTTCTGTCTTGTGTTGATGAAATTAATACCCTATTAAATACCACCTCACCCCATCCACCTCACTCAAATGTAGATATAAACAAATCGGAGATATGTAAGTTCTATTCAGTTATGTATGTGTAAAGTCTTTGAAAATGTAATAAGTTTTACGAAACGCGCTCAAGTGTTGCGTCAGACTAGAAATAAAAATGAATTTTGGAGAATTGATTTTTGAATTACCACCAACAGAGAAAAGAAATGTACGAAAGATTGCGAAAATTCGTGTTAGAATTATTAATCTTACTTTTTCGGTCATATTTAATAATATATATATATATATATATATATATATATATATATATATATATATATATATATATATATATATATATATATATATATATATATATATATATATATATTTTGTGAAGGTGTTCCCCCCCTTATATTTCTCCCACGCCTGCTGTAAGAGTCATATCCTCTTTACCCGAGCGTTCTCTTCGTTGCGGGCAACAATTTGACATGTGTGGGAGCTTGTAGTGTTCCTGCGTTGGCGAGAAATTCGTAAAAGAAAAGTATTTTGG
>NC_091174.1:45458703-45468703 GCF_040958095.1 Procambarus clarkii | reverse complement strand
TTTATATCTACATTTGAGTGAGGTGGATGGGGTGAGGTGGCATTAATAGGGTATTAATTTCATCAACACAAGACAGAACAAGAGGTGGCATTAATAGGGTATTAATTTCATCAACACAAGACAGAACACGAAACAATGGGTATTGAATAGAAGTGATTGTAGAAAGCCTATTGGTCCATATTTCTTGATGCTTCTATATTGGAGCAGAGTCTTGAGGTGGGTAGAATATAGTTGTGCATTAATTGGCTGTTGATTGCTGGTGTTGACTTCTTGATGTGTAGTGCCTCGCAAACGTCAAGCCGCCTGCTATCGCTGTATCTATCGATGATTTCTGTGTTGTTTACTAGGATTTCTCTGGCGATGGTTTGGTTGTGGGAAGAGATTATATGTTCCTTAATGGAGCCCTGTTGCTTATGCATCATTAAACGCCTAGAAAGAGATGTTGTTGTCTTGCCTATATACTGGTTTTTTTGGAGCTTACAGTCCCCAAGAGGGCATTTGAAGGCATAGACGACGTTAGTCTCTTTTAAAGCGTTCTGTTTTGTGTCTGGAGAGTTTCTCATGAGTAGGCTGGCCGTTTTTCTGGTTTTATAGTAAATCGTCAGTTGTATCCTCTGATTTTTGTCTGTAGGGATAACGTTTCTATTAACAATATCTTTCAGGACCCTTTCCTCCGTTTTATGAGCTGTGGAAAAGAAGTTCCTGTAAAATAGTCTAATTGGGGGTATAGGTGTTGTGTTAGTTGTCTCTTCAGAGGTTGCATGGCGTTTCACTTTCCTTCTTATGATGTCTTCGACGAAACCATTGGAGAAGCCGTTGTTGACTAGGACCTGCCTTACCCTACAGGGTTCTTCGTCGACTTGCTTCCATTCTGAGCTGTGGCTGAGAGCACGGTCGACATATGCGTTAACAAAACTCCTCTTGTACCTATCTGGGCAGTCGCTGTTGGCATTTAGGCACATTCCTATGTAACGAACATAGGAATGTGCCTAAATGCCAACAGCGACTGCAGCGATATATATATATATATATCATCATTAATAATTAATATGAATAATAATAAGATAATACTGGGCACACAGCCTAACACTGTACCTAACTGGTACACTTATATATATATATATATATATATATATATATATATATATATATATATATATATATATATATATATATATATATATATATATATATATATATATATATATATATATATATATATATATATATATATATAAATGTCGTACCTAGTAGCCAGAACGCACTTCTCAGCCTACTATGCAAGGCCCGATTTGCCTAATAAGCCAAGTTTTCCTGAATTAATATATTTTCTCAATTTTTTTTCTTATGAAATGATAAAGGTACCCATTTCATTATGTATGAGGTCAATTTTTTTTTATTTTAGTAAAAATTAACATAGATATTTGAGCGAACCTAACCAACCCTACCTAACCTAACCTAACCTATCTTTAAAGGATAGGTTAGGTTAGGTAGCCGAAAAAGTTAGGTTAGGTTAGGTTAGGTAGGTTAGGTAGTCGAAAAATAAATAATTCATGAAAACTTGGCTTATTAGGCAAATCGGGCCTTGAATAGTAGGCTGAGAAGTGCGTTTTGGCTACTAGGTACGACATATATATATATATATATATATATATATATATATATATATATATATATATATATATATATATACACATAATGAAATGGGTAGCTGTATCATTTCATAAGAAAAAAATGAGAGAAAATATATTAATTCAGGAAAACTTGGCTTATTACGCAAATATATATATATATATATATGTCGTACCTAGTAGCCAGAACGCACTTCTCTGCCTACTGTGTAAGGCCCGATTTGCCTAACAAGCCAAGTTTTCCTGAATTAATATATTTTCTAATTTTTTTTTCTTATGAAATGATAAAGCTACCCATTTCATTATGTATGAGGTCAATTTTTTTTTATTTTAGTTAAAATTAACATAGATATTTGAGCGAACCTAACCAACCCTACCTAACCTATCTTTAAAGGATAGGTTAGGTTAGGTAGCCGAAAAAGTTAGGTTAGGTTAGGTTAGGTAGGTTAGGTAGTCGAAAAATAAATAATTCATGAAAACTTGGCTTATTAGGCAAATCGGGCCTTGAATAGTAGGCTGAGAAGTGCGTTTTGGCTACTAGGTACGACATATATATATATATATATATATATATATATATATATATATATATATATATATATATATATATATATATATATATATATATATATATATATATATATACACATAATGAAATGGTTAGCTGTATCATTTCATAAGAAACAAATGAGAGAAAATATATTAATTCAGGAAAACTTGGCTTATTACGCAAATATATATATATATATATATATATATATATATATATATATATATATATATATATATATATATATATATATATATATATATGTCGTACCTAGTAGCCAGAACGCACTTCTCTGCCTACTATGTAAGGCCCGATTTGCCTAACAAGCCAAGTTTTCCTGAATTAATATATTTTCTCAATTTTTTTTCTTATGAAATGATAAAGCTACCCATTTCATTATGTATGAGGTCAATTTTTTTTATTGGAGTTAAAATTAACGTAGATATATGACCGAACCTAACCAACCCTACCTAACCTAACTTAACCTATCTTTATAGGTTCGGTTAGGTTAGGTAGGTTAGGTAGTCGAAAAAACATTAATGCATGAAAACTTGGCTTATTAGGCAGATTGGGCCTTGCATAGTAGGCTGAGAAGTGCGTTCTGGCTACTAGGTACGACATATATATATATATATATATATATATATATATATATATATATATATATATATATATATATATATATATATATATATATATATATATATATATATATATATATATATATATATATGTCGTACCTAGTAGCCAGAACGCACTTCTCAGCCTACTATGCAAGGCCCGATTTGCCTAATAAGCAAAGTTTTCCTGAATTAATATATTTTCCCAATTTTTTTTCTTATGAAATGATAAAGCTACCCATTTCATTATGTATGAGGTCAATTTCTCTTTATTGGAGTTAAAATTAACGTAGATATATGACCGAAGCTAACCAACCCTACCTAACCTAACCTAACCTATCTTTATAGGTTAGGTTATGTTAGGTAGCCGAAAAAGTTAGGTTAGGTTAGGTTAGGTAGGTTAGGTAGTCGTAGAAACATAAATTCATGAAATTTGCCTTATTAGGCAAATCGGGCCTTGCATAGTAGGCTGAGAAGTGCTTTCTGGCTACTAGGTACGACATATATATATATATATATATATATATATATATATATATATATATATATATATATATATATATATATATATACATATATATATATATATACATATATATATATATATATATATATATATATATATATATATATATATATATATATATATATATATATATATATGTCGTACCTAGTAGCCAGAACTCACTTTTCAGCCTACAATGCAAGGCCCGATATGCCTAATAAGCCAAGTTTTCATGAATTAATATATTTTCTCTAATTTTTTTCTTATGAAATGATAAAGCAACCCATTTCATTATGTAAGAGGTCAATTTTTTTTTATTGGAGTTAAAATTAACGTAGATATATGACCGAACCTAACCAACCCTACCTAACCTAACCTAACCTATCTCTATAGGTTAGGTTAGGTTAGGTAGCCGAAAAAGTTAGGTTAGGTTAGGTTAGGTAGGTTAGGTAGTCGAAAAGCAATTAATTCATGAAAACTTGGCTTATTAGGCAAATCGGGCCTTGCATAGTAGGCTCAGAAGTGAGTTCTGGCTACTAGGTACGACATATATATATATATATATATATATATATATATATATATATATATATATATATATATATATATATATATATATATATATATATATATATATATGTCGTACCTAGTAGCCAGAATGCACTTTTTGGCCTACTATGCAAGGCCCGATTTGCCTTATAAGCCAAGTTTTCCTGAATTAATATATTTTCTATAATTTTTTTCTTATAAATGTTAATGATATATATATATATATATATATATATATATATATATATATATATATATATATATATATATATATATATATATATATATAGCTGTCATGGGTAGGTAGTTATCATGGTTATTGGAGTGGATTGGAGTGTCATGGTTATATATATATATATATATATATATATATATATATATATATATATATATATATATATATATATATATATGTATGCTGGTGTGTTGAATAACGTTTTCATGTGAACAGTGATTTTCTGTTATCGCTTTCGGAAAGGAATTACTGAGTCTAAGGCCAGGACTATGGTTAATTGCATTCATTATCATTATTATAATGTGCCGTGCATAACGTCTTTACAGTGATCATTGTGTTAATTGCTATAGAAATGATTTATTGAGCTTGAGACCAGTGAAGTGACTCATTGCATTCTATTGTCATTATAGCAAATATTGTGTTGATCAAAAATATTGTGATTATTGTGAATTTAAAGAAATAGGTGCTTCACTCCAGGAAACAAATACAGAAGCATTCACACAGTGAGGGGGGCCGCCCAGCTGATTATGAAAGGAGGGGGAGTATTGCCCTCTTGATGAGTTCCAGTTTTATGAAGAGAGAGTGACTTACGGCCATGTACTTGTTGCTTTGCTATCAATATAGAGATATGATTATCTTGAGATGATTTCGGGGCTTTAGTGTTCCCGCGGCCCGGTCCTCGACCAGGCCTCCAACCCCAGGAAGCAGCCCATGACAGCTGACTAACACCCAGGTACCTATTTACTGCTAGATAACAGGGGCATAGGGTGAAAGAAACTCTGCCCATTGTTTCTCGCCGGCGCCCGGGATCGAACCAGGTACCACAGGATCACAAGTCCAAAGGGAGGATGGTATTAAATAACAAATATCTCTTCTCCTTTTTTTGTGAATATTTGATCTAGTACTGATGGAATAATTTATATAATAATCACTAGAAATTATTTAGATAAGAATTTGAATTTATGTATGTCTTTGTTTTGGCATGCCTCTATTTCCACATGTTACATTTCTGCATGTCTCCAATTCTGGAAGTGTTCACTTTTGCATGTGCCTGACAAGGATGTTATATGCACCAGCTTTAATTATTACTCTTGTAACAACCCCCACACCAGCTTTTCTCAGCAGACAGTTTCCCACAAATTGTATATAATGCATAACTTATTTTTAGAATTTTAATACATATTGCATCTGTCAATACATTATTAACAATAATATAGGTAATATGGTAGTCTAATGTAGAAATTTGACACTTTAACAGAATGTACGAGTATAAGCGTAATGTAATAATTCAATAATTACTATTTGTAGTTTTATGTATTTAAAACTATTTGGTAAATATTTTCTATACAATGCTAATACGCTTCCACCCCTGACAGAATCTGTGGTGCAAGCCTTACCTTGTTGAGCGCAATAAGAAAATTGTCTTCAAAACCTGGAATATTTGCAATGTAATATTAAGTAAGTAAATTTTATAATTTTTGTATTATATATGTATGTGTATATACTGTATATGGATATATGTGTATATATTTGCATATCAAGTATTGCTGATATGTTGAAGCATGTACTGTATTGATGGAAACAGATACACGGTTAAGATTGCCAATTTACTGTAGTCTAGTCTAATTCAATCATTTTTAGTAATCTTTGTGAACATTTATGGTTGAAGTTGCCGGTGCCAGTGGACCACTTTGTGCTTTGGGCCTGGTGGAGCTTGGTCCACCAGGCTGTTGTTTGGAGTGGCCCTTTTTTAAAACTTTTTGACCTATGTATTTAAAAGCAATTCAAAAGTTAAAAAGTGTAGCATAGGCCCCTCGCAGAATGTCCTTAATATGATCCTCAGGTTATAGTTTTCTATCTAAAACCACCCCTAGATCTCTTTCTTGATCAGAATTCTTTATAGGTCTCTGTGGCTCGATCATAGAAACTGAGTAAATTCATTACACTGGACCTTCCAGATCGAATACCATGCTGACAGTCTGATATATCATTCAGTACGTCTGCATCTAAAATTGAGCAATACCGGATTTATTATTTGGTTTTATAAATTTTATACTTATAATATTAACTTATTTCAGAGACCACGAGTAATCTGGGCTCCGAACTCAACAGAAAAGCCTTCCGTACACCTGCTTCTTTGCTACATAATAGACAAAATTTAGTAAGTATTGATTTATTATGTGTTTGTTTATTTATTTATTTTTTCTTTATATACAAGAAGTTACATTGGGGGAGAGTACAGTGACTTGAAGTTATACATTCTTGTAAAGCAACTAGCACTCATAGCGTTTTGGGCAGATCTAAGTATAGACCAAGGAACTTACCATCTTTTTTATTTCTGATGTTAACATTGTGTAACTGTAGATGAATTGCATTTGTTGATTTGCTCCGAAGTAAGATGTTGTAGGTCCTTTCTATGTTTAGTGTGAGTTTGTTGGTTGACATTAATAAGTGGATTTTTTTTAATTTATTGTTTACATCATTATTTAATATGAGTGGGATGGAGTCTGAGTAGATGAGGTTAGTATCATCATTATCTCATATCTCAGTGATTTTGTCGTAATGGTCAAGTAGCTGTACTGTACAAGTAGAGGACATGAGAGATAGCTGTAAGAGGTATTTCAATATCTTCCTGCTCTAAATCCATGTTGGCCTGGATTGTGGAGGTCATTGGTCTCTATAAAACTAGTAACCTGACTCCTGATCACTCTCAAATAATTTTATTATGTGGGATGTTAGTGCAACTGGTCTATAATTCTTTGCCAATGCTTTACTACCTCCCTTGTGTAGAGGAGCTATGTCTGCTGCTTTAAGAGCCTCTGGTATCTCCCCCGTGTCCAAGCTCTTCCTCCACACTATACTGAGTGCCTGTGCTACTGGCACTTTGCATTTATTTATAAATATTGAATTCCATGAGTCTGGACCCGGGGCTGAATGCATGGGCACATTGTCAATTTCTCTTTCAAAATCTGTCGCACTCGTGTTGATATCAGTTATATTTACAGGGGTTTGGATATCACCCATAAAGAAGTTGTCCGGATCCTCCACTTTCATGCTTGGTAACGGAGTGCTAAACATGACCTCATACTGCTTTTTTAGGATTTCACTAATTTCTTTGTCATCCTCAGTATATGAACCTTCACTAGTACGAATAGGTCCAATACAATCCAGTGGTTTTTGCTTTTCCTTGTGTAGGATTTTTATTACCTAGAACATTTTCCCAGTGAATGTTTGTAAGTTCCCTGTTTTTTTTCTCCCAGTCTATCCTTTTATTATTAAAATTGAATATATTGAATAGCCCTTCTCGCTTGTTGTTTCTCTTGGGCCTACTACCGTTATTGATGTTAGTTTGCACTTCAATGAGCTTGTGGTCCAAGTACGTAGTGTCTGAGACAGTAATGTCTCTGATTAGCTCATCATTGTTCGTGAATATGAGGTCGAGTGTGTTCTCGTTCCTAGTCCGTTTTGTTATCTGCTGATTGAGCGAGAATTTGTCACAGAATCTCAGTAGTTCTCTGACCTGTGATTGGTTATTTCCATTTCCATTTTGGGTGTGTTGTTTTGGTAGTGATTCGTCCAGTTCTGGTAGTAGTGCGGTTGTTGTGTGGTGTAGTACTTGTGTGTTTGTTAATGACTTGTATTCCAGTCTTGTGGGTATCTCCTTTCCCCTACGGGCCAACTGCTTTGTTCTTACCTAGCATTTTGCTTTGTTTGGGTATGAATGTTTGTGTGCCGTATATTTTGCAAAATTTGCCATATATCTCATTATTTACTCCTCTGCCTAGCAACAAGTCTGTCTAATTATACTCATTAACTGTTTTTCAAAGTTCCCCATAGTGTCCTTTATTGAAATCGAGTTCATGAACCGTTTCAATGTCCTTATTTTCTTCTAGATTATATCTTAAAGTATATTTAAATGTTATTGTTATTATTGTTATTAAATGTTATTGTGACATTGCATTGCAATTGAGCTATGTTGTTTACCATACCGTTCATTTCGTGAGTATAAGTACAGATGCCACACTTGTGACAGGTAAAACCATGCCTTTTTTGAAAAACAGCACCGTCTGTTGCACGTAAGAGCAACCCACACTATATTATGTTGCGATATTATTTCAATATTTCCGATTGCATTGATAATTTGAATTTTCATAGATTTCAATTTATTTTCATTTCGATTTAATAATTTTGTGTGACATTGCATTGAAATTGAGCTGTGTTGTTTACCATACTGTTCATTTCATGAGTATAGTTTATTTTTTTATTTTTTTCATTTCATTTTTTTAGCTGTTCTTATTTTTCAGTGATGGGAATATCAGATCATTTGATGTTCCCAATTTTCTGATGGAAGCATCAGACCATTATAGAATGCATCGGATGAGGTAGTTATGAATGGTGGGGAGGACGAGAGGGGGGGATGGTGGGGAAGACGAGGGGACAGAGGAGAGGGTAATGGTGGGGAGGACGAGGGGACTGGGGATGGTGGGGACAGGGGAATGGAGAATGCTGAGGAGGACAAAGGGACAGGTGAATGGGAGATGGTGGGGGAGGAAGAGGGGACGGGAGGGGGAAATGGTAAGGACGACGATGGGACGGGGAAGTGGGGAGAATGTGGGGACGGGGAAGTGGGAAGGACGAGAGGACTGTGGAATGGGGAATGGTGGGAAGGACGAGGGGATGGAGGAAGACTGGAGAACAGGGGAACACCTCAATAAACGCCAACAATGTTATTACTCTGTGGCTTCTTGTCTCCTGACAAAGTGAATTATAATTATATATATATATATATCAATTAATTCTTGTAAATTTCCAGAAGCCTGTATCAACACCCACACTAATGCAACTGAAAGAGATGTTGAGACAAGTATTGCTGATATGTTGATGAACGCCCCAAACAAACTCGGTGGAAACAGATACAAGGTAAAGTTTGCCAATTTGCTGTAGTCTAATTCAATCTCTTTTTAGTAATCTTTGTGAACATTTATGCTATGAATAAGATAAAATAATGTAATTGATTTTGACTAAATATGTAGATATATTTAATTTTCTGAGCACTAATAATGAAAGAAAACCAAAATAAGAGGTGGCTACTATCTCTAACAATGGGCTGGAATAATACAGGATATACTATTGTTTTATAAAGATTCATGTTTTAGTTTTTTTTTCTATAATATGGAAAGGGTTTTTACTTAATAAATTAAATATTATATAATAAAATAATTTATGTATTACTGAAAACAATTGGTAACAAACAATATTTCATTACAGGGTGGTGAAGCAAGAAGACATGTGCATCACACAACAGACTTGGATATGACGAATACTGAAAATGGTGGCGAGCCTGGTGGCATACCGCTGAATCTTCTCTAGTGTCTATATAGAATCTATATATGTGTGTGTGTATATATATATATATAATATATATATATATATATATATATATATATATATAATATATATATATATATATATATATATATATATAATATATATATATAATATATATATATATATATATATATATAATATATATATATATATATATATATATATATATATATATATATATATATATGTTATAATATATATATTATATTATATTATATTATATATATTATATAATATATATATAATATATTATTATATATTATATATTATATTATTATTATATATTATATATATATATATATATATATATATATATATATATATATATATGTATTATATATTATATATTATAATATATTATATTATAATATATAAATTATATATATAATATATATATATATACACACACACACATATATATATAGGTTAGATAGGTTAAGTTAGGTTAGGTAGGGTTGGTTAGTTATCATATATCTGCGTTAGTTTTAACTCGTTTTAACTAGTTTTAGTAAGTTTTAACTA
>NC_091174.1:45441203-45456203 GCF_040958095.1 Procambarus clarkii | reverse complement strand
CCAATCCTTTCAAATACTTTCCAGATATGTTGTGGCAACCTAAAATTGTTTGCTGGGTTATCCCCACCCTTGCAGCCTAAGTTGCCAGCAGTACACTTATGGTGTGAGTTCCCCGCAACTGTGCCATTGCCTTTCACGTTACCACTGCACGCCAGCGAGTGCCCAACCATACTGCTTTAATACTTCCAGATCCACGATAGAACGCGCACGAGGAATAGGGGCCATCAGCTGCTGGATCATCGGCAGGGACTACATCAGCCGGAACAGCAGCAGCTGGGTCTGCCCGCAGGCAAGCAAACAAATGAGGGTCAATTTTTTTTCTTTTATAACCAGAATAAAATGTAGGACTGTAAAGTCACGTAATAAGTAGTAAGACCAATGCCTGAAATCACGTGCCCTGTTTAACATAAAACCATAAATAAATATGGGATAAATAAATATGAGGGATGATAATAAGCAGAGGAAAGTAAATAGACCTAACCAAACATAATGACTGATTAATAATTGAGACTTCATTTGTGTGTACTCCGACATTGCATTGGCACTCACTAGGCTCCATCAACAATGTGCCACGACTCATTCTCCCTAGTTGCATCTTTACAGCACTGGCGCACTGCTCAGTTATGTTATACGACATCGAGTAATGTGGTACCGCAGTTTTTCTCTATCCAATAAATAATAAGAACGAGTGGAGAACGATTATAATAGAGAATAATAATAAAGAATAATAACACTAAAGGATAACAATGATAAGGAATAATTGACAGGATTCGGCTGAATCGAATCTTCGGAACTGAAGTAATTCTTGACTTATTAAAGATAATATAAGCATAAAGAAATCTTAATCTTTTCTTAAAGTAAAGATTCTTAGTAACTGAGGCCTCAGCTGCTGGATCATCGGCTGGAACCTCGTCAGCCGGAACATCAGCAGCTGGGGGACATCAGCTGCTGGATCATCGGCTGGAACCTCGTCAGCCGGAACATCAGCAGCTGGGGGACATCAGCTGCTGGATCATCGACTGGAACCTCGTCAGCCGGAACATCAGCAGCTGGGGGACATCAGCTGCTGGATCATCGACTGGAACCTCGCCAGCCGGAACATCAGCAGCTGGGGGACATCAGCTGCTGGATCATCGGCTGGAACCTCGTCAGCCGGAACATCAGCAGCTGGGGGACATCAGCTGCTGGATCATCGACTGGAACCTCGTCAGCCGGAACATCAGCAGCTGGGGGACATCAGCTGCTGGATCATCGACTGGAACCTCGCCAGCCGGAACATCAGCAGCTGGGGGACATGAGCTCCTGGATCATCGACTGGAACCTCGTCAGCCGGAACATCAGCAGCTGGGGGACATCAGCTACTGAATCATCGACTGGAACCTCGCCAGCCGGAACTTCAGCAGCTGGGGGACATCAGCAGCTGGATCATCGACTGGAACCTCGTCAGCCGGAACATCAGCAGCTGGGGGACATCAGCTGCTGGATCATCGACTGGAACCTCGTCAGCCGGAACATCAGCAGCTGGGGGACATCAGCTGCTGGATCATCGACTGGAACCTCGTCAGCCGGAACATCAGCAGCTGGGGGACATCAGCTGCTGGATCATCGACTGGAACCTCGCCAGCCGGAACTTCAGCAGCCGGGTTAATAATTAATTATCATAAATAATAAATAATAAAGAATAATAACAATAAAGAATAACAATAATAAGGGCGATGATCCAGCCAGTGATTAATAACTGAGCCAGCTGCTCAATTATGTTATACGACAACGAGTAATGTGGTACAGCAGTTGTTCTCTATCCAATAATTAAGAATAGATTAATGACGATTATAATAAAGAATAATAATAAAGAATAATAACTATAACCATAGTAGGGGAAGTGTATAATGCAGGTGTCCCCCACCTACACCTGGGGTACACCTGGAGTGCGTGTAGGGGAAGTGTATAATGCAGGGGTCCCCCACCTACATCTGGGGTACACCTGGAGTGCGTGTAGGGGAAGTGTATAATGCAGGGGTTCCCCACCTACACCTGGGGTACACCTGGAGTGTGTGTAGGGTAAGTGTAAAATGCAGGTGTCCCCCACCTACATCTGGGGTACACCTGGAGTGCGTGTAGGGGAAGTGTATAATGCAGGGGTTCCCCACCTACACCTGGGGTACACCTGGAGTGTGTGTAGGGTAAGTGTAAAATGCAGGTGTCCCCCACCTACATCTGGGGTACACCTGGAGTGCGTGTAGGGGAAGTGTATAATGCAGGGGTTCCCCACCTACACCTGGGGTACACCTGGAGTGTGTGTAGGGTAAGTGTAAAATGCAGGTGTCCCCCACCTACACCTGGGGTACACCTGGAGTGTGTGTAGGGGAAGTGTATAATGCAGGTGTCCCCCATCTACACCTGGGGTACACCTGGAGTGCGTGTAGGGGAAGTGTATAATGCAGGTGTCCCCCACCTACACCAGGGGTACACCTGGAGACCGTGTATGGGGAAGTGTATAATGCAGGTGTCCCCCATCTACACCTGGAGTGCGTGTAGGGGAAGTGTATAATGCAGGAGTCCCCCATCTACACTTGGGGTACACCTGGAGTGCGTGTAAGGGAAGTGTATAATGCAGGTGTCCCCCACCTACACCAGGGGTACACCTGGAGACCGTGTATGGGGAAGTGTATAATGCAGGTGTCCCCCATCTACACCTGGAGTGCGTGTAGGGGAAGTGTATAATGCAGGAGTCCCCCATCTACACTTGGGGTACACCTGGAGTGCGTGTAAGGGAAGTGTATAATGCAGGTGTCCCCCACCTACACCTGGAGTGCGTGTAGGGGAAGTGTATAATACAGGGGTCCCCCACCTACACCTGGGGTACACCTGGAGTGTGTGTAGGGGAAGTGTAAAATGCAGGTGTCCCCCACCTACACCTGGGGTGCACCTGGAGTGCGTGTAGGGGAAGCGTATGAAGCAGGTGTCCCCCACCTACACCTGGGGTGCACCTGGAGTGCGTGTAGAGGAAGCGTATGAAGCAGGTGTCCCCCACCTACACCTGTGGTACTCCAGGAGTGGGTGTAGGGGAAGTGCATGATAAAGGTGTCCCCACCTACACCTGGCGAACAGTCCCATAACAACATTCACCTAATAATAGGTGTGGTAACTTGCGTCACCTTTTCTCTTATTAACAAATGCTATAATTATCTGCTATCTCCGAGGCTCGGCTTCTGCGGCAACGAAAATTTCACCTTTAATTCCAAACAAACGTTAAACTTTTGTAAGCAAGAAAAACAGGGTTTGCGTCCCTCAAATCATGAGCGACGCTAGGTGTTAGTGGAGAGGAACCCACCAGGCACGGGAGGTAATCCACACTAGTGTCAGTCTTCTTGAATACACAAAGAAATCACAATAGCGTGATATATCTTTGGGAAAACCATTGGAGAAGAGGTTGAAGCAAGCATCACGGGGTCACCCCCGAATAACGTCCCTTTGTTCCGTGCTCACGGACCAGCATCTAATATTCTCTATTGATGCCAAGGTTCCGCACCCAGTGCTGGGAAATGTCGAGTCAGGTAAGTATCCATGAGACTTGCGAAATGTTAACTTGTCAAGCCAGGAGGAGGGAATTCATGGTTTGTAGGTGTGGATTGGCGCCTGCTGTGAGTTGATACTCTGGGGGGGGGGGTTCAAAATAATAATAATAATAATAATAATAATAATAATAATAATAATAATAATAATAATAATAATAATGAGAAAATGAACTGAGCTCTGCGGTGATTCGTACCCGAGATTGAGAGAATCCCAGCCGCTGACACTAACCACTGGACCACCCTTATCTTGAGGTTTTCTTGAGATGATTTCGGGGCTTAGTGTCCCCGCGGCCCGGTCCTCGACCAGGCCTCCACCCCCAAGAAGCAGCTTGTGACAGCTGACTAACTCCCAGGTATCTATTTACTGCTAGGTAACAGGGGCATAAGGGTGAAAAAAACTCTGCCTATTGTTTCTCTCCGGCGCCCGGGATCGAACCCGGGGCTACAGGATCACGCGTCCAGTGTTCTGTCCGCTCACCAGTCGGTTTCCTTGACTGACTTATCATGACTTATCATACAACCGGATTTCTGCTGAAAACACAGAAAGTCAGGAGGCCCCGTCCGAAGCCAGTCCATTACACACAGAAATCACAATAGTGTTATGCATTGTGTATAAACCTGGTTTATGTCTCGGAGAGACTGCAGGCCCCATGATAGGTCAAGATGATTTCTCGGTTGCAATTCTTTTACCTTGTCGTACCTCAGTCGATTAAGGCAGCATCTGGGATCCTCTCGAACGTAGGTTCGAACCCTCGTCACGGCCCTTGTGGATTTTTTCATAAGCCAGTCCATGTTTTACATATGACCTCAAGCATTCGGGTGTAGGCAAAGTAGTTCATCCAACGTATACTCCAATATCAGATAAACATAGAAATGATACTAATGAGAAATATATCAATGAGAAAATCAACTGGAGCTCTGAGATGATCACTTTAACTTTTACAAGTCAGGGTGGTTCAGTGGTTAGTGTCAGCGACTTTGATTCTCTCGGTCGAGGGTTCGAGTCACCTTAGAGCTCTCTTTGATTTTCTTTTTGATATATTTCACGTTAGTGGGATTGATCTGTGTAATTAATACCAATAATAATGAGAAAATCCATAGGAACAGTGATGAGAGTATGACCCTATGCGGTGAGTGTTCCCACGCACATGTTTCTAGCGAGTAGACCACTACACGGTAATAAGGACTCAAACCTTGAGTTCTTCTGAACACATAGGGCTTTCCTGATGCTTCTACTGAATGGTTTTCTTATTGATGCGGTCACGTTAGTGTGATTATTCTCTGTTAACTACTACTACTACTACTAATAATAATAATAATGTACCAAGAAATCACATTAAGGTGATGTATCAATGAGAAAATAGGTAGGAGCCGTCAGAAAGATTCGAATCTATGCTCTGGGTACTACCAAGCAAACCCCATAGACCACTACACCCCAACATGGTCAAAAACATTGCAACCTTGGATTCAACGGAATCCTCTATGATTGCTGAGGCTTCCACTGAAGCCTAAATGGGGTTCCACATAATGCGTCCCCCATGCACTCTGGCTTGTATTCTAGGAATTCTACCTCCTATACTTCTCTTCAAATGCACAAAGAAATTACGTTTGTGTGATGTGTCAATGACAAAATCAGTAGGAGCCGTGAGGAGTTTTCGAACCTATGCTCTGGCTGCCATAAGCAAACACTTTAGACTCAAGTTTGCAAAACAAACTGCAATTCAAGCTTTCAGTTACAAGCCATACCAATTATAATAATTATGTGTAGAACTAAAATTCCTTTATTTAATTAATTAATATAGCAAATAATTAATATAGCAAATAATTAATATAACAAATATTTTGTTTAATATAAACAAATCTTTGTTCTCTCTGGTCACTGTTTACATTGAAGTTTTCAAATTATAACTTGAAAACGAAAGAAAGATCTTGTAATGAAAGGAAATAAGGAAATGAGCTTCTTAGAATAAACACTGAAAGCTGCACATTTTTTGTGTTCAGTCTGGGTTATTGAGGCAGTCACCTAGTGGTTAATGGCGGCGGACCACCTGGGAGACAGGATACGTATAAGTAACAGAGGTTCTCCTTGAGCTGTAGTCTTCTGAGGAGGTAACTGAATGAGGTAACTAGGCTTCTTTCGTAGGTGAGGGGTGGAATGGAAGTCCCAATATGTAAGTCAGGTGAGGTCCCAGTATGTAAGTCAGCCTGGATACAGGTACGTGTACCTAAATCTAGGGGATGTAGTAGTAGATGCGTACTTAGCAAGGTACTGTTGGCTTCTCTCAGGCTCGAGGCGTGTGCAGGGAAGCCGCGCACTGTTGCTGTCCACCAATCAGGGACCAGCTCTACGTAAGGTATGACACACTCCCTCTGGCGGGCAATTTGAATTTGGTTCTCTCCACACTACCGCCGTCCCTATTGCGGGGAAATATCCTACATATTTTACATACATATTATAGAATTAAATCTACTCTAAGGATTTTTTTTATGTTATGGTAGAAACTTTAATGATACTAAAAATACAAGAATAAGCACCATCATGATTAAATTCAGCATTCTCTGTCGATAAAATGCGAAATTACGTTGCAATAAATATAACATATGAGGCGTATTTACGTCTTTATTTAAACTATACAAGTGTGTTGTCCGAAGTCTGAATTATACTTATTTAAATTAATTTAATTAGAATACTAAATAATATAAGTACAAGTCCACTCCTCCCTAAAAATAATAAACTATTATCCATATTTCGTAAATGAAATGAGAGTTGGAGGAGGAGAAGGAGACGCTATTACTTTACAGATACCTCCACCGAGTTAAGTAGTATAGTGCAGCTGTTCCAGTATTAAGGGATGAAAATGTCTATTTTCAACCACTCTGCTATCTGTTCACCAACTTTCCAATATAAGCAGGTGATGAGAACACAGGCCCTCCTGCATATTAGGCTGTTGGCGCAGCCGATTCCAGGAGAAGTCCCTTGTGTGGGACCTTCTGTAGTGCTTCCATCTGTTTAGGTGGGGAACTATAACCCTCCCCCCCCCCCCCCCCCGCCACTACCACACTAAAGAAGATATTTAAGAAATAATGAAGCAAATATTGGACCATGTTCCCTGTGCCCATGTAAGCACGGAGGTGTATGGGTTGTAAAGAGCCACAATGCTCCTGAAGGTTCATGAGGGCTGCCTGGGGAATTATATCAGAATCTTTCCCCTACCGCTGGTCGATGGGAAATAACAAGATGTTGGCGGAAAGATGCATACAGAAGCAGCTTCCAAAACGTGCCCTGCTGATGGTCTTTTCCCACTGGTCATGCAGTTCCTAAGTCCAGCCCAAATGGGCCCAACGGTAGTAAGGGTTTGTGGTCCAAATAAGTCTCTAAGGCTTCCAGATTCTCATTGCATGGAGATCTATCCTCACTCGGGTGGAGCCCTGGGGACCCCGCCCAGCTAGGACGAGTGTCAAAACTTTGTGGATACGCCAGAGGATCCACGTACGCCATAACACCACCATGAAGATGTAGTTGAGGCATGGGTCGGAGTTACTTAGCCTACAGAAAAGTTGTCTTGCTTGCAGCTGACAATTTTGACAGTTGACAATGACGTCTGACACCCAGCTGTCAGGCGTCAGGGGCGCCTGACAGCTGAATGGACAGCGCTTCGGATTCGTAGTCCTGAGGTTCCGGGTTCGATCCCCGTTGGAGGCGGAGACAAATGGGCAAAGTGTTTCTTTCACCCTAATGCCCCTGTTACCTAACAGTAAATAGGTACTTGGGAGTTAGACAGCTGCTACGGGCAGCTATCCCGGGGAGTGTAACAAAAAGGAGGCCCGATCGAAGACCGGGCCGCGGGTATGCTAAGCCCGAAATCATCTCAAGATAACCTCAAGATAACAATAATAAGGAAGGATGATTTCCTCATCGGACATTAACTCCCCTTGAACCCGTAATGGCTGTCGAAGAATTGTCGGAGAACTGGTTGTAGCCATATGCTGCATTATATCTTGGAGCCACCTCCCATAACTCTAATGGTGCATCACTAAACCCTCCAAAGAAGGATTTCCTGGTTAACCCATGCGCCTTCTCGATTTCTCTCTGCAAGATCACTAAAGAGGACACTGTAGCTGGTTGAAGTTGTTCATCACGGGGATACAAAATCAATTGGTTGGTTAGTTTCACGACCGAACATTAATTTATTGGGAGTGAATCTATTCTAGCGATTCACAATTAATTTGATGGCATTAGCTATATGCTGAATTTAGGTATCTCAACTGTCATGTTGGGAACATGCATCATCACAACGCATTCATGAGGGTTCTATTTATATTTTTCCATCTGGCAATTCGCCGAAGGTGCAGTAGTACGAGTCTTATGAACCTGCATCAATTCGCAAAGTTTGGTAAACAGCTCATTTTCAAAATTTCGACCTTGGTCTGTGAAGTTCTCAAATGGGTACCAATAACAGGTGAAGAATCCATTGAGTGCTGAGCTGGTAGGGTTTATTGCAGTCTGGGATGGTAATGTCACTCACTCAATCCATTTAGTAAACTGGTCCAACATCACTTGCAGATACTTGTTGCCTATTCGAATCTTTGGAAGCGGCTCTAAAATGTCTACGTGTACCCACTCCATTTGTGCACCAGCATGGTGTATAAGCAGCTCGTGCATGATGGTTTTAGATGCATTCTTAGTAACATTACAGCTGTAGCATGATGACACATAATAAGTGACCTTGGTTGAGAACCCATACCAAATGTACCTTGATTTAACCTGCTCTACCGTGCGATTCCGGCCCTGAGGCCCATATCTGGTATATCATGGCATAGTCTTAGCACCTCCTGTCTCAGATTTGTAGGTATATATAAACGTTTCTGGGCTGCACCATCCCGAACTACTTTGTGCCACCACTAAAGGCCATATTCCAGGAGGAAGGCTTCGTTGTTTAACCAGTTGTATTTCATGGCAGGGCTGGCCCCGAACAGATCACCTTCTGCTGCTTCATGACCTCCTTCCCAAGCTTTTACCATTTTCATATCCGGATCCCATTCCGTCGGCTCCTACATCTCTAGCAAATTCATTTCTAATCTTAATGCATTAGTTCCTGTTATTGCTGTAACACTGCTTCCTGGGCAGTTGCACCTTTTTCCTCCTTAAGCGTCTCTGCTGGATCCATTTTGCATTCACCACCTGGGTCCCAAGGAAAAACTACCAAATTAGTATCCATCAACAACCAGTTCTGAGTTGGGGTCCTTGTGCTCAAACGTCTGATCATACCCAGGGGCTGGACACTACATGCATAACCAAATGAACATGTAACCAAGGGGCACTACGTCGTCAACCGTTCCTTGGAATGCTGCTCAATTCTGATGGACCCTACGACAGTAAAAACATCCCGGCATAGCAAGTCTTGCACTGGCATATCCTGGAGAAAGTGTGTACACATATATTGAGCATCTTTATTCCTGGATAATTAGTCTACAATAGTGTGTTTCTTTCCTGTTTGGTGTTGAATCGTTGAATCATATTGACTCAGTTCCACCAATCAACGGGCAAATTGACCTTGGGGGTTCTTAAAACTTGTTAACATACCAATCTGCTGTTGTCTGTGCGAATTATAAGGGGCCGCCTTAACAGATAAAAAATAATAATAATACAAAATTAAATAAGAGGCCGCCTAAGAGTCGAAAAAACTCGTGAATCGAACGACTGCCAATAACTCTTTTTCTAGAAGTACAATACCTTCTTTGTTCTTTGGTCAATGCGAAACTAGCGAATGCATTTATCCTTTCTTGGCCCTCTTGAACCTGCAGCAGTTCCGCACCTATCTTTCAGTTAAAGGCATCGGTGTCCAGATTAAAAGGATCCTACACATTAGGTACCACCAAAACAGGAGCTGTGGTTAAAGCCGTAATATTATCAGTAAAGGAATCGTGGTGTTTGTCTCACCATTCAAACTGTCTTACTCCTGTCAGTTTTACGGGTTCACTATAGCTCGTATTACATCAAATCAAATCAAATATTTACTCATGTAAAGGACATACATACAAGGTGAGATACAAAACACTGATAGATTTATAGATAGGGCTAGTACATACAATGCCTAAAGCCACTATTTTGCAAAGTGTTTCGGGCAGAACATGGAAATTTTGTTCCGAGTAGTTGAATATAAAACAACAACAAACATCCTGTCAGTGCTTATAGCGGGGGGGGGGGGGGCTGCTAGTTCCACGAATTCTTTTATAAATGCTCGATGTTAGTTAACTATTCCTTAGAATCTTTCTACGTCCTTTGACGACCTCGGAGTGTGACATCTCACAACTGCGTCTATGCCCTCACGTTCCAGTTAGAGCCCTGTCATGCTAGCTATTCTCCCCAAGAACTCAACACGCTTATTGAATAGAGCTCATTTTTGTGGTTTTAGGCGCAAGCCATAAGTTCTAAGTCTCTCAAAAACCCAGTGCTAGATTAAAAAAGTGTTTTGGAATGAATCGCCCAGCACCAATGATATCATCCACTGTTTCGCAGTTCAGCTCTCGTAACACCAAATTCATAACCTTGGCATAGGTAGCCGGAGCATTACAGAAATCAAAAAACATTTGCTAAGCTCAAAAAGTCCGTATTTGGTATTGAATGTCGTCTTCTTGCGATCTTCCTCAGCTATATTGATCTGATAGTTAGCCGAATTGGCGTCTAATTCTCTGAGCAATTCATTTCCGGCTAATGTGTCCAGACATTCATGCACTAGAGGGAGTGAGTACACCTCCTTTATTGTGCTGGCGTTTTCACGATAATCTACACACCACCGAACAGACGCATCTCTTTTTCTAAGATTAGCGCTCACTCAGATACTGAATGTTGAATAATACCCGCATCAAGCATGCGCTGACGTTGTCCTTTTTTCTCCTGCGCAAAATATGCAGGTGTACGTCGTATTGTCTGTTTCACGGTCTAACATTACCTGAGTCACTGTGATGACCTCTGAAGGATCCGAGGTCGAACTTACTTGAGGGGAAAATGTCCTGATAAAGTCCATAAAAGGTGGGTCAGGTGACTCGCTTGCTCCTGTGTTAACACTTCTTCAACGTCCTCTAGCATATTCACCATATAGAGAGGTAGTTTGCTTTGGGTCTTCCTTTGTAATTCTACCACTGACCTGACACGTTTGGGCAAGACCTAGGTAAAACTTCCCATGCTACCTCTGCATTGACCAAATACATCTACCTCTTTAGTGTGATATTTAGCTCTGTCACATTGAATTTGCATATCTTCAAGGCGGCCCCATCCTGATGTAGTGTGCGAATTAATGGCTCCTGCTCATCTTCCAAGAGTTCCACTACACACTGGGGCATAACCTTGTTAAGTGCACACTTGACCCATGGCAACAGAACGTGGTGGAATAAAAATATTTTGGAACACCGTTACTTTAGCCATACAATGAACTGGGCTATGATTAGTAAAGCCTTCCGTCCCAATCAGCTTGTGAATCACCCGCTCCTGTAGTATCATTTGAGATTTGTCCAGAACAGTACTGTTACGTAATTCCCAATCATAGCAGTGAAAAGCTGCCTCTTCTTATCACCATCAACACCTTCTTGCTACAGTACCTCCTCTACGACAACATCAGACAGCTACCTCCAGCCAGACGTCTGGAGAGCTCCACAACGGACCCCCTATCCTGCCCCGAAAGCCCACGCCAGGTGTGCGCAGGTGACCTGTTCAGCATTCACTAACTACACATTACTTGGCCGGCTCATCATTACACCTCACTTTGGCGCCAGCCGTGACGTCACCTGCAGTGTTCGTATATAAATACCTACCTGTGTCTTAACCATTACACACTGGTTTACGGTTTACGGTTTACTGGTTCTGGTTTACAGGCTCACCATAGCCGTGCTACATGGACACTTCGTTCTGAGTAGCTAAATCTAAAACAACAACAATGTCTTAACCAGTTATGAGCTATTCATGCCCGTGCCACCTCTTCGGTGGCTTAAACATCCCAAAAGGTTATACCCAAAAGGAATCCACAGGGAATTGCAGGATGGCTACGAAGACTACGTCTAGGTAACAGATACAATTGGGAGATTTGTGAACCCAGACAGAGAGAATACATCTTCTGCCAAACAATTACAGAAAAGCCACTACTTCACTATCTCCTGGAATGTGAAGCAACCAACGACCTTAGAAGAGCTTTAAGAGTCCCTGAATCTTGCAGTAACCACCTTGTAGCCATCAACACTGCCACTCTTCTGGTCAAAAAAGGTGTCCAGCAGCTGCACACTCTCATAAATACTGTCAAGCAGTATCCTCCCCCGTGATAGCAGCCTGACGATTATAGGGATGTATGCAGTGACCTCAGCTCACTGTATACATTTACTGAACAAAAATTCTAGCACTTATAGACTATTCATTCCCGTGCCACCTCTTGGATGGCTTAATCTTCATCAATCAATCAATCCTAGCCAGCAGATTACTCCTGGTGCTCTCTGTGGTACCTTAGCTAGAAAGAGACGTCGTTATGGATGACCTCTGGTGGGTGCCATGTCACGCTCAATGCCTCAATACCTCTTCACTGTTCTTTTGAAAAAAGGGCGAAGAGGTAGAACAGCCTATTGACATAGCTCGAGTGCATGACGGAATTGCGTAAAACCTTGGTTTGTGTCTCGGGGAGACTGCAGGATCCGTTGGTAAATCAGGATGATTTCCCGGTTGCAATTCTTTAAACCATGTCGTAGCTCAGTCGATTAGGGCAGGGTCTGGGACCCCCCGGACGTAGGTTCGAACCCTCGTCACGGCCCTTGTGAATTCCTCATCTGAATTCTGATGAGCCTGAGTAAATTTCATCATGGCCACGTCGAAGACATCTAGTTGCACAAGCACACGCATCGTGCGAGTATAGTCTATGGATGGATCCGGGTCGAGTAAATGATTGTAAAACTCCCCTGCTTTATCTTTTAAGCACCACCCTAACTGTGTCAGTGATGTAGAGCCGCTCCAGTTCTTTTTAGAGGCACAAGATGTGTAACGACGATGTTGAGGCAGATGGAGAGCTTCTGCTGGCGATAATCGGTCCGCCTGCTGGGGGTAAGTGGAGTCATCTGAATCTTGGGAACTAGCCGACGAGTGTCGATAGACTGGACGTCGAGTTGAATGAGATGACCAGTTAGATGAGGCGCGACCCTGGCGAGTTAAATGTGAGCCTCCAGACCCATGAGTATTATGGGCTATTCATGCCCGTGCCACATCTTGGATGGCTTAATCTTCATCAATCAATCTATCCCATGAGTAACCAGTGGTGGAGACCTTTGCCTGGATTGCTTGCATCCAGCAGCAGCCCAGAAGAATCCAAGACATTCCCATCGCTGGCCCGTGAGCATCATAGACAGCTAGCATTTGGATCCAAATGCATGCGAGAGATGGACCCAGCACGGGTCGGGTCCACGTCAAAAGATACAGCAGCCAAAAAGGCATCCTTAACAAGAAGACGGTGAATGTCCTAAATGTTGTCAGCAGAAATTATGCGGGAGCGTCTAAAACTGACAATTTAATTAGACAGTATGTCCGATATCCCCAGGTAGAGTCAGTAATTCACGAACTGTTACTGTGTTTATTCAGAGTTGAGGTATGATGCAGTAATGTAAAGCCCAAGTTCAGAAATATATCATGCAGAATGTACTCTCAGCAGGTTACAGCCACTAAATGACACAATAGAGCAGGACAGGAAATGGGCCTAAATTCTAATGATATTCAAAATTAAGCACTGCACATCCAATAATGTAACTAATTGATGTAGTGGAGTCTTAAGAAGTATCCAGTACGCTTGTAGAAATTAAGCACTGTAAAAATTCGGGAGGGGAGAAACACAGTAGGAATCCAATATTTACGACAGTATTGCTTCTCAGAATTTTGAGGACTTAAACCATACTTGAAATGGCATGGGACTCTTTTAAAAGAACTGAATATACTTAAGAAATTCATGCACTTAACTTAGGGCCATGCATTTAATCTAAGGTCATGCACTTAAGAGTTAGTTTTTTCAATAAAGTGATATGCCATAAATTCATGTAAGCAGTAAAAATTTTATGTTTTTAAATCTCACTTGGAAAGTGCGACTTGATGGAAAGTGTTCAGTGAGAAACCACTGGTCCTTTCTGAAAACTATATTTTCTTCTCCGATTGATAAGGCTATGGGTCCCAACACTTGCACCACACCAGAGGTGGTACCCTGACAATATATATATATATATATATATATATATATATATATATATATATATATATAGAGAGAGAGAGAGAGAGAGAGAGAGAGAGAGAGAGAGAGAGAGAGAGAGAAAGAGAGAGAGACCTTGTGGTCTCTCACTGAACACTAATATTATCTTCTCCTACCACCCCCATTCTTTTGTATGTACACATATATATTTGCTTTATTTGAACCTTGTTACAAAAAAGGAGTTACATATAGGTTACAAAGATGGTTATCATAGGTTGTCGAGTTCCTCCAGCTCCTCAGATGGCGGGCAGGAACCCTGGATGCAGTGCGCATTTCCCCTCTGTATCGCCACGCTGAGGCACTTGGAAAAGAAAGCTGGCAGCTCTAGGGTACCTTGTTGTTTCAATGAGCCTAGAACCCAGTTCCTTCAAAAAACTGGTAGCACTTTTACCCCAGGCGCCGAGTGTCTCAGAAGCAATGGGGACAAAATTGTAGTGGTGATCCAGTTCTCTATACTTACAGGATTTGGCTGCTTCCCTGTGGGTGGCAGCGCCACCTGGTTGTGCAACACTGAGGTTAATGTAGGTGTTAGCCAGGGTTAATACGCACGTGTAGTCCCATACCAACTGCTTGCCATTCTTCCAGGGGTTCACTGTGATACCATCCAGGTGACCAATAAGAGCATCAGAGTTACGGGGCTCTCTTTCAGCTGGTCATCCAGCTGTGGTGAGGCTCCTCTTGATGATGTCGTTAACTTCACTGTGCCTCGAGTGCCATCCCCCTGTGCTTTGGCAGAGTAGGCCATGGTGGCCGTACCTGTCAGTCACCACTTCGCCGCAAATACACCTATATCTGGTGTGGATTGGGGCAGCAAGGCGAAGGGCCACAGCAATTCGGAGGGCGTGTGGTGTGAGACGCGTGCCAGTTGCCGACATTGGGGTTGCTAACAGGAAATCCCCTGCATGTGGGGCTGCTACTGCTGTGAGACGAGCAATGTCGTGTTGTGTTGTTGCAGCACCCAGGCACTCTGCAGCAACTTGGTCTACAATGGGGCCATCCCAGCTGGAATGCTTGTGGGCTTTTGGGAATGGTGGTTGAGGTGATAGGCCTGCACGAGAGGCCCACTCTGTGGCACAGCGTGTAAAATTGGGATCATGTTACACATTAGGATCATGTTATATATATATATATATATATATATATATATATATATATAT